>NC_090654.1:109647726-109725226 GCF_040937935.1 Hyperolius riggenbachi | reverse complement strand
CTCCTAATAGGATCTTGGTGGACACTGTGATGGTTGTTCTGTGAAAAGGTACCTGATAGTTCGTCCAGCATATGCTTTATTAGCTGGTCATCAATGCCTCTTAGCCCCAAAAAACAACACTGACCCAACTCGGCAAAGCTGTTAGGCAATAGAGGAGGCTTAAAACTATTTTCTCCTCATTGTAAAGCATGGGGCTCCATTGGTCTATCAAGTAGACAAAGTGCCGCGATCATTCGAACTCTCATTCGTGCCCGACATGTACCGTCACGTGACGTCGCGTGTTACCGTAGGCAGGAAGATGGATCTGGGAAACTCGTTCATCAGAAGGTTTCCTGATCCATCGTCAGGTGAGTATTGAGCTTAAAAGTCAGTGATAATTGAGGAGGAAAAAAATAGAGGCAGCAAAGACCAGTGATGGAACGGATCAGTTCATTTCGGTGCACGGCTCTGAGAGCCAAGCGGCAAAACTGGGCGCCGTCATAGCAGCAATGCTATGATGCGCGCCCCGTGTACCAGTAATTCGGGGCTCTGGTGGCTGCCAGACCCTGAATTACATCTCCCTCCGAGTTGCGACAACTCGGAGGGGGATAGTATTTAACACCGCCTCGGAGTTTAGCGGCAGTGGGGAAAGCCGTAATTCGGCTCTTCCCGCGCCAAACTGAGCGTTGCCGACATAATATGCACCCGTGATGGAAGAGCAGTGTCGACACAGTAGTATTCGTTAACTACACAGAGAAAGGATGGGGAGGTACAGGGGATTGGTTAAGGCAGAGGAATAAGTGAGGGGGGTGCAGTGTTGTACAGTAGACGACGGGATCAAGTAATGTGGAAAAATGGTAGGACAGAGAACAGTTTGATTAGTTAATATGGAACAGTATTACAGAAGGGTCAGTGATAGCAGAATGGGATAGGGCAGGAGTTGGTAGTGACTAGGAATGGCAGAGAAACATAGTGAAGGAGGCAGGGGAAAACAGTTACTGTCTAAAGGTAGCCATACACTGGTCGATTTGCCATCAGATCCGACCAACAGATAGATCCCTCTCTGATCGAATCTGATCAGAGAGGGATCATATGGCTGCCTTTACTGCAAACAGATTGTGAATCAATTTCAGCATGAAACCGATCACAATCTGTGAAGCTGTCGCCGCCCCCTTCCACCGCATACATTAGCTGCATTGGCTGGCGCGAGTCCCCCGGTCTCCGCTGTCACTTCTCTGTGCTCGGCTCCTCCAGCTTCACTGAACTTTCTGCCTGGGAAGTTTAAACAGTAGAGGGCGCTCTACTGTTTAAACTTCCTGCGGGACAGGAAGTTCAGTGAAGCTGGAGGAGCCGACCACGGAGAAGTGACAGCGGAGACCAGGGGACACGCGCCAGCCGGAACAGGTAATGTATTGCCGCTAGCGTCGGTCGTCGGGCATTTGAATGCCGCTATCGACGCACTTTCGACCTGCCGGCAATCAAGCGAAATCTTCTGCACGGACAGATTGACAGGAATCGACAGGAATGATTGTTTTCGGATGGAAATCGATCATTCTGTCAGCGTTTGCGCAACGATTTCACAACAGATTCGATCACAGTGGTCGAATCTGCTGTATATCGGTGGGAAAATCGGTAGGTGTATGGGCCCCTTTAAACAACAGAGATTAATGATTTATGTAGAAACAATGTTTTCCCATTTATGTGAACAAGTAGAACAGCAGATTTCTGAAGAATTCAGATCAGAATGGAGATATGCATGTTTTACAGGATCTCAGCAAAAGTAAACAGTATGTTGGCTGGAGAAAAACAAATCAAAAAGAATAATGGACAAGGTGTAGATTTAGGGCGTAACTATAGGGACTGTGGTGGGGGCTGTAGTGGGATCTCTATTATTGACTGATAAGGAAGTATTTACTGTTTTAGTGATAGTGTTTTTTTGAACTGAGGTCCAATTGGTCCAGGACATAAAAAAAAAAACTAATTTAATTTCGGGTAGTTTGGAATGGGGTTACTCTTCAGACAGGATGTGGGAAAATCTGTCCATGAGGGACAAAGACAGCATAATATAGAGTATTTCTTGCAGAGTGAACAGAAGATGGAATTTCTTACAAGTCTATGTTGATGTGAAATACCAAGTCTATCTTAGCACTGTGTAAAACAGTATAAAAATAGTACAGCATCCATACCTAAATCATTACAGCATTTCATTTAAGGACATGGAGCTTCATTTGAGTCTCAGAAACATGAAATTGGGGAATTTTCCCCAACAGGTATATGGGACGGCATTTCCCTCCAAATCCCACTTCCCAATAAAAATTCTAACCTCATTCACACTGTCAGAACTTAGACTGAAGAGTAGCTGTACAGAAAATAACCCAATTAATACAATTGCTTAAAAAAACACATTAATTTATAGATTATTTAGTCAGTGTTTGCCCATTATAAAATCTTTCCCTGATTGATATTCTGAAATTTATCATGGGTGGTGACATCTTTAGTGCTGTCCGATTTGGCTCTGTGTATGTGATTGCTGTATACTTGGGACAATACAGCAAAAAGTGAGTCTCATCTTCCCCATTCCAATTGTTTGTCTTGCCAAGTGTGCTGTAACTTTGTTTCGCAACTGACTACTTTTGGTGCCCTGGCAACTGGCACTCTTCAGCTGGTTGTTTTTAGACGCTGCGACAACAGTAAACATGGAGATTGATGCAGCGACTTCAGGAAGCAGTGTCTGCAGGCTCTCAGTACAATGTTAGCCGCAAGTCGGTGAAGGAAGATTCGGTAAGCGATGCAAGCAATATGATAGCACTAGGTGTATTGGCAAGAACATTCGGCTAGCAGCAGAAAACCTTGGTTACTGTTAAACATATAGGTAGGAAAAACAAAGAACTATTTTGGAGGCGTCAGAATTAATAAAACACTTTAAAACTGTTTTTGAAAAGGAGAAGTAATGTGGAACTTACCTCTCCTGAAGAGAGAGGTAAGACTTCTATCTTAGAGCCTCAGACAAACTGGCCCAAGCTGATAGGCAATGTTGTTGTACATACCTGATGAAGCGGGCAAAGTCCCAAGAAACGCATTTTCCATTATAGTGCTCAATAAAATTTACAATTCCAGTTTTTCTGGCCGTCTTCTTCAGGAGAGGTAAGACTAAAACCACCTCTCATTTTCAATTTTTTAAGTGTTTCATTACATTGGGTACCTCCGAAATAGTTATTTTTGTATTATGTTAAACCTCAGTTGGGAGGTGAGGTTTTTTTTAGTTTGCTTGTAGAAAACCTCGTAGGAGTGTAACCATTCAGTTCCTGCATCATAGTACTACCTGGAAATCCCGAGCAAGGGTGGGCATCTCCCCACATGCTCTGTTGGTGACTGCAATTCTTACAACCCATTTCTGTGAGTATAAAATCAAACTATAGCTTACAGTCCAAATACTTAGACATACTTCGGCGTTTAGCTCTTGGTCTTCTTTTTTGTTTCCCAGTTATCCCTAGTTCTTGGGAATACCAGGAAACATCATTAATTGCATGTATAGGTAGAATAGGGTAAGGTTAGAAGAATACTTTCAGGGGAAAGAAAAACTGTACACATGCCAAACAAGAATATCAGTGGCATTATAACACCAATATTCTCATCATCGGCAATGCTCACTGAAAACAAATATACGAGGTACCTTTTAATGATGGACATTGTAACTTCATGAATTTAATGGATGTGCTTTAAATTTGTTATTATTCAGTTTTTACGCACTTCTGACTACAGAACTGGAGCAGCTCTGTTAAACGTTTTTATTCTCAGTAACCTGTATTGTCAGATCAGGTTATCTTGGCACCTATTACAGCAGGCCGGCTGGCTAATGGGCACCCAGTCGGGGATTTAGGTGCATGGTGTGCTTGATACTAGTTAGCTCATTGGCTACTAGTAGCCGATTGGGTATTACGCTAAATAACCATGGGGGAAGTTTGACTTACTGGTCGGTTATTTGTAGACGACTGGCTACTAGACACTATAGTTGATCGGCTCATTCATTTTCAGTGATTTGGGCACTGGGGCTTTCTGAAAGGGATTCGGAGGTTAGTGTTAGGATTTGGGGGGGGGGGGGGAGGGTTAGTATAAGCCATCAGGGTGGGAGGTTAGCATTAGACACTGGGGGGAGGGGGGGTAAGTGTCCAGCCTTGTACACACATCCAATTTTGATTGGCCAATTTTACCACTTCCATGTAGTATGAGAGTTTACCTACACAGTTTAATCATAGTATTCAAAATCTATTGGCCCTCATACTACATGATAAAATTGGCCAATCAAAATTGAAGGTGTGTACCAGACTTAAGAACAGGGACCAGGAAAGTCTATAGTAAAATATTGGTAATATAACATTACCAATGTTTTAACTATCTGCATCACTCAGCACCCAAGAGAAACATCTGCGGTATAATATGTACTCTGTATTGTTACTTCACAGTATTGTGCCCTAACCCAGTGTTCCCCAACCCTGTTCTCAAGGCCCACCAACAATGCTTGTTTTGCAGAAAACCACAAACATGCACAGGTGAGGTAATTAGCATCTCAGCCGAACTGATTACCTCTGTGGATTTCCACAAAACATGCACTGTTGGTGGGCCCTGAGGACAGGGTTGGGGAACACTGGGTTAGGGCACTCATTCTCACTTTCTCTCTCTGTCTTTCTTCCTCTTCCTTCCCTCTGCTTTTCCTCACTTTCTCCTTCCAAGGGCGGACGGGGGGGGCTTTGATTAATTTATCACTGAAGAAGCGTTTGATTGCCACAGACGGCAGCAGCAGAGTACCCCTTCATATTTCTTCTGGGTCCATCTTTTATGTATCTTTCTATCTATGCCTTGTATACACACTGTATCTACTGTATGTATCTGTATGTCCCGGATGTATCTACTGCTGTTTCTACTGTTACTAATGCACCACTCTGTTACTGTATCACCTCCGACCCTGTTGTGCCAAAACCAATTTCGGGTAAAACCCTTGTTGTACTTGACAAAATAAATTCTGTTATGTTTTGGGTGTATTCCCGTTACATAAATAAGCAGTGGGTTTTGTGCTGGGAATCATTTGGTGTACATCTACTGACATTGCAGCACCATAAACAAGTTTTGTGTCATTTTAATGTTAGCGTCCCTTTAAAGGGCAGAGGTTTGGCACCAGGGCCGAGCAAGTAACATTTTCCACAGGGAGTCGGAAACAGGTCCTTCCATATTCCTCACACTTCAGGTTTCCTCTTTAAAGGAAATCAGCTGCAGGTCTCCAGTGCTCGGTATTTCACTGACTGCTTTAAATTAGCAAGCAAATGAAATTAACAGATGGCCTCTGTTCAAGAAAAAAAAACAAGACTGCTATGGTATTGCCAGCAAACTGATCTTACCGAATACCAACGCATAATGTGCTTTCCACACTTTTGTATGCTCTGTCTCCTACTAGAATACATTTTTGTGAAACTCCTTTTCAATTATTTTCCCTGGCTATTTCTAGAGAAACATGGTAGGGGGTCAAAGGAATGCACGGAATGCAAGCAGTATCCCTGAACAATGACTTAAACTGACAAAACCCGTGAAGCAAGGTTTAGATCCAAGTAACTTGACTCCTAGGGAGCCTGGCTTTATCCATAGAAATGCTCCATCATGGTTTAGATGGACAGTTTTTGAATAGTTTTAAGAAAAACAGCTTTTCCTTTTAGCAGTTCACTAAGTAAATGCCCCAACCATCCTAAAGTGAAATCCAAAATCTCATCTACAGTAAACAAAACAACTATGAATCAACCTTTTGTCAGTCATCAAAATTATTTAACATCCATCAAAAGTTTCACAACTGAGGAAGACTTGTTTCGTTTGCTCTGCCAGAAAGGTAATGTTTATATATGGTGTGGTACAGAGGCGGGACAAGGTCCTCCAGCACCCAAGGCTGAGACACCAAAGTGCGCCCCTCCATCCCGGCCACCCCAGCTGTCACACACTGATTGCTATTAGACTAAGAGGTGCCACAGGGCCCACAACCTCCCCAACACCTCTAGATAACATCTAGTTATCTGGCTTGCAGTCACTGCTATGTATCCCCTTTTCTTATTTCGTTCTGCTTCAAACACAATTAGGAATGACAGCTGAATGAATTGTGCGCCCCCTCCTACACTGTGCCCTGCCCTGGCTTCAGCCTCTCCAGCCTATGCCTCGGCCCGGCCCTGATGTGGTATGTTTACAATATGGATTCACTCTTTGCAAAAGAAAAAAAATGCATTGATTATGATTAAGGGATATTTCTTTTTCTCATGTGGGATAGACAGAAGCCAAGAAATGATGGGCTGCATTTACTAAGGGCCGGTTCACACTGGCACTTATCTGCTGAACGGATCTGTGAAATGCATCCAAATTCTATTTGAATGGATCAGTTTCCATCCTGTTCCTGTTCAGCGTTTCTCCATATCCCCCCCCCCCCCCCCCCAATCACCAAAGTAGATTTTGCCAGATGGAACGGTCTGTTTTTTAGCCAGGGTGTATAACTGGATCCTTTTTTTTATTGCCCCCAATGCAGTGCCTCAGGGTCTCTTTCCATTCCGCTGGGCTCCACCGTCTGGAAAAATAACTGCGGCACCAGACTTTCGGTCTGTTCAGCCGAGTGTTTGGAACAGATCGGTTCGATTGGACGAATGGGAATGGATCCATTGGTTAACATTGGATCTGTTTGCATCTGTGATGATCCGTTCAGCTACATGTGTCCTCCGGTATCCCCCATGTGTCCTCCTGTATCCCCTGTGTCCCCATGTCTCCCGCATGTGTCTTCCTGTATCCCCATGTGTCCTCCTGTGTCTCCCCATGTGTTCTCCTGTATCCCCATGTGTCCTTCTGTATCCCCCATGTCACCCCATGTATACTTTGGTATCCCCCATGTGTCCTCCTGTATCCCCATGTGTCCTCCTGTGTCCCCCATGTCTACCATGTGTCCTCCTGTATCCCCATGTGTCCTCCTGTGTCCCCCATGTCTACCCATGTGTCCTCCTATATCCCCATGTGTCTTCCTGTATCCCCATGTGTCCTCCTGTGTACTCCATGTCTCCCCCATGTGTCCTTCATGTTTCCCCATCCTGTATCCCCGATGTGTCCCCATGTCCCCCATGTGTCCTCCTGTATCCCCATGTGTCCTCCTGTATCCCCTATGTCTCCCCTATGTGTCCTCCTGTATCCCCTGACCCCTGTGTGTTCTTCTGTGTCCCCCATGTCTCCCCAAGTGTCCTCCTGTATCCCCTATGTGTCCTCCTGTATCCCCCATGTGTCCTCCTGTGTCTCCCATGTGTCCTCTTCGCCTGCACGTGATCTCCTGCAAACTGAAGCCCCAGGACTTTACGCCGATCGGCGTTAGGCGGTCCTGGGGCTGTCGCCGCGACCACGCCCATCGGCGTGACGCGTTCGGCAAGCAGTTAAGCAGATGATGTAAATTTATATTATAGGACAAAACTTAGAAGAAAAAGTGAACTGGGTGGGGCCCTATGTGTGCTATCTGCGTTGTTACTATTATTATAACTTTTAGTATTTATTATTTAGTATTTATATAGCGCCGACATCTTCCGCTGTACAGAGTATATATTGTCTTGTCACTTAACTGTCCCTCAGAGGGGCTCACAATCTAATCCCTACCAAAGTCATATGTCTATCTGCCTTGCTGCTATGGTGGACTGTCTGAATAGAGAAGGCAAATGGAAAGGAAAAAAAAGAAAAAGATTAGCAAGACAATTAAAAAATCTTGTTAAAAATATTTTATTTATTATTTTTAAGTAGAAACAACACAACATTGTCAGCTGTACAGGGTTAACCAATATAACAGTAAAGATTAACAGTAACCAGAAATAGGTGCCAGATGTAAAGTATTTGCACATTTGGGAATGTATCCCTCCCTAATAGGAAATATATAAGTTCCAGGAAATGTGTTAACATACTAGGGAACACAATTTGTCTGTGTATCTGCCAATGGGGCCCTATATGTTGACTAAAGACATTATTCTATATGAAGCTAGGCTGAAAACTCCAACAAAGAAAAATAGTAATGCAATATGAACTAAAACAAATCTGGAAAGGCTAAAGAAATACTGGCATTTCCATAACCTGTCAAACGGAATGATACAATATGAGGTATTAATTGGCAATGCCTAAGGGAATTGCAGTCTGGCACCTTTTGTGTTGACTGAAGTCTTGTCAGCTTGCTTGTAGAGATACTTGCAGAAGGGTCTGTCATCTTTTCTGCTCAACTCATTTACCACTGCCTATAATTATAGACTTGGTGATGTGATGTAGGAGGGTGATGCAGCTGGTCTGCATCATCCCCATGTGGGGCTTATTTGAATTTTCTGCTGTGATTGACATAGACCTGTCTGAACTGAACAACAAGCCAATCAACAGCTGCCTTCCTCCAGAAACAATGTTTGTGGTGATATGTGTCCTACTGGATGCTTAGGATCACCTGGTGTATGGCCCGGGTATATTGAAATATTCACCGCTTTCTAACCACAGCCTGGTCTGGTATTCTTTCTAGCTTGTTAAATAAGTGCTGTGCTAAGTAGGGATGGTCAATGACATACAAATTTATGCAGCTTGGAAATTAATTAATCCATTTCGGCGGAATTCGATAGATCCATTTTAAACTGCATAATTTTGCATAATCCTGCATCAACTCAGAATTGCATCTCATTGGCCATCTCGCTTGCTAAATTAGATAACATATATATATATATATATATATATATATATATATATATATATATATATATATATATATATATATATATATATATATACTGTATACTATTATTATAAATGGGAACATGTGGATGTTTGGATGTACTAGGTTTGAGACTTGTGCCATTAACAGCGATTAAATATTCCCCTTGAAAATCAAAAAATTTGATTGGCTTTTGTAGGCTCCACCCACTTTTGTGAATATTAATCCCGGTCACCCAGTGTACAACAGTGCAAAGTTTGAGAACCCTACCACTAACAGTGTTAAGAATGGCTGCAGTTTACATTTTCCCAGTGAAATTTGTATTTGTATCCGGTCTCCGCCCACTTTTTGATTATGGGGATAAAAAGTACCCTATATGTTATTCCAGGTAATGTACTATGTATGTGCCAAATTTCATTCAAACCCGTTCATCCGTTCATTCAAATCCGTTCAGCCATTGTTGCGTGATTGAGTAACAAACATCCAAACATCCAAACTTTCGCATTTATAATATTAGTGATTGGCTTTTGTAGGCTCCACCCACTTTTCTGAATAATAATCCCAGTTACCCAGTGTCCAACTGTGCAAAGTTTGAGAACCCTACCATTAACCTCCTTGCCGGTTATCCCGAACACAGTTCGGGGTCACCTGCGCAGGAGGATTTCTCAGGCCCCGCTGGGCCGATTTGCATAATTTTTTTTCCTACACGCAGCTAGCACTTTGCTAGCTGCGTGTAGTACGCGATCGCCGCCGGGATTTCCTGCATACTCTGATCGCCGAAGGCGATCGGAGTGGGTGGGGGGATGCCGCCGCTCAGCGGCTATCATGTAACGAGCCCTGGGCTCGCTACATGATTTAAAAAAAAATTTTTTTTAAAAAGTGCGGCGCTGTCTCCTTGCCGGATTTTTTAGAACGGCAAGGAGGTTAACAGTGTAAGAATGGCTGCAGTTTATATTTTCGCAGTGAAATTTGTATTTGTCTCTGGTCTCCGCCCACATTTTGGTTATGGGGATAAAAAGTATCATATATGTTATTCCAGGTAATGTACCATGTGTGTGCCAAATTTCATTCAAATCCGTTCAACCATTGTTGCGTGATTGAGTAACAAACATCCAAACTTTTGCATTTATAATATTAGTGAGATGGGGGGCTTACAGGTTTGTACTACTATATAGATTATATTACAGAATGTGATGATCCGCTCAGCTGGCTGCACAGGCAGACAGCTGTTTGTCCATTCCTCTAGTCTGTGGGCTGCAGGTCTCTGGAACAGAGACCTGTCTTTCCATTGCAAGTTTCTGGTCTGTTCTCTTGCTGGGGAATTTGCATACATTCGTTATGCAAATCCCCTACCTGCCTTCTTTGATGACTGGCACTATAAGAGCTTTATGTTTCCCAGAATGCTTTGCTGGACATTTCCCTTCCATGCTCTGTTCCTGATGGACACTGCTGGAGTGTCAGCCATTGCTATCTAGTTAATTCCTGGGGGTTGCTTTAGGCTCCCCTGCTAGCCCAGTCAGGTTGTATTATCTGTATTGCCTGTTCTGTCTTGTCTTGCCTGTTTGCCATTGTCCTGTCCCTATGGTGGTTGACAGGAAATGGTTCTGATCTCTGTTCTTGGAGGATAGCTGGTGCAGCGGTTGCTACCAGCTATCTCTTCTGTTCTGTCTTCTGGGATCGCGCTAGCTACTTTTTGCTAGCGCTGGGGATCCTTCTGTTCTGTCTCCTGGGATCGCGCTAGCTACTTTTTGCTAGCGCTGGGGATCCTTCTGTTCTGTCTTGTTTGGATCGCACTGGCCTCTAGTGGTAGCGGCTGTGGATCCTTCTGATCTAGTTCCTAGAGTGTAAGCTGGAGCAGCGGTTGCTACCAGCTACCTCATCTGATCTGTCTTGTTTAGATCGCACTAGCCGCTAGCGTTAGCGGCTGTGGATCTTTCTGATCTGTGTTCCTGCTTGGATCACACTTGCTCTGGCGGAAGAGCGGTGGATCCTTTCTGCCTAGTTCCTGTTTTTCGTGTGTCTGTCTTGTCCGCTACGCTTGCTGCAGGCTCGGTGAGGTAACCGTTAAGCAAGCGCTCGCGTCCTCTGTTTTATGTTTGTCTGTTTATGGTTAGTTAGGCGTGCTTGTCTCTATTGTGCTTATCACGTGGAGATCGTGCATAACCGCGTGCACTGTTGCGAATGAGTGCGGTGTTCGCGGTTAGCTAGCGGTTGTTATTTTCCGTATCTCCTTATTGTATTTGCTGTGCCTTTGCTACCCTCGTATTCTATTCTGTTCTGCCTTGTGTCACGTCTGGCGATCGCACCTCTCGCGATCGCGTTCCTATTTCGTATCTGCTGTTGTGTGTGCGCGGTCGCGGGGTGGCGACTGGATTGGCGCACACACATACAACCTATCCCTTTGCTCAATCTCATTCGCAATCGCCTCTCTTGCGATTGCGTTCTGCGCTTCGTACAATTCCTGTCTGGCACTTGTGGAGGTACAGAGGATTGGTTCCTCTGCACTCCCCAGCGCCATCTGCTGACAGGAATTTCCCTCTACAGGTGCGTAGCACCTTTTGCTGGGTGCCTGCAAATATACGCTTGTGGAGGATTTCCGCCATGTCAACGCACGCGTTGTGCGCTGATCACGGAGAAAGTTCCACAATCGTGACACAGAATCCATAGAATATTAGAACAGGCAGGTCTGGTTTAGTAGCATACGTAGCATTTGGTAGCACAAGGGTAAAACTGTACTGTAAACCAAAACCACTCTTACAGCTCCTTGAATTGTGGTGTCAAGCTTTTCATGCTACATTTGCAGTTGCAGCATATTAGACCTTGCATTGAGCAGCACTGCTGCTTGTTTGCACATTACAGCCCTAAACAGCTTTTACAGTTCATCATCACTGCTCTGTGCAATAGTAATACATTTCCAATTATAGCATATTAGACTAGGTATTGAGCTTGTCTGCATAACCATACAACCTATAACTGGAGATGGAAAAATATGGCTCCTCAGTCAGATACTCTGTATATGTCTTTTTACCTAATGAAAATGAGTTGTACCAAAAATGCATGACAATCTTTTTTTGAATATCACTTTTCAATAAAGTATATATCAAAAAACCACTGGCAATGGATCTTATTTGGCGAACTTCACCCTTAGCTCCAATTTTAAACTGTTTTTAATCCTTTTGTATACTGTTGGCACCATGGTTCCTAGCTATTGACTATCTAAGGCAGGGATAGGGAACTTATGGCTTGGGAGCCAGATGTGGCTCTTTGATGGCTACATCTGGCTCATAGACAAATCAGTAGGGGTTGATTCACTAAGCTACACTGCTCAAGCAGCACAGCTTAGTGTGGTAGTGCAAGTAAAATTTTCAAAGTAGGCACGCTACTGCTGTAGCATGCACTACTAACTTACTCACGCTCCCCCCAAAATGAACAACTGCTTTAATTGTCTCACTCTGGACCCTGTCAGGCCTAGTGACTTTGTAGGACGAGAGCCTTGCACTTTGATTGGCCCAATAGGCTGCCTGTCACTTGAAAGGCAGTCTATTGGGCCAAAGTGTGGGGATCTCTTGCTACAAAGTGAATCAACCCCCAAGTCAGCTAGCTAATTGTACAAGCTGTTCAAGGGTATTTCTCCTGTCTGGCTCTCAGGGAAATTGCTGATGTTGCTGAAACCCAAGAGAAGCTGAAGACATGTCTGACACTTTCGCTGCCCGGAGGAAAAACTGTATACACATCACCATGGCAACAGGGACATGAGCGCATGTGCAGCAGAGGGCTCACAGCCCTGTTGCCATGGTGATGTGTATACAGTTTATTCTCCGGGCAGCGGAAGTTACATAGTTAAATAACTATGTAACTATGTAACTTCCACTGCCCAAAGGATAAATTGTATACAAATCATTATGGCAACAGGGACGCGAGCCCTCTGCTGCGCATGCGCACTGTCCCAGTTTGAAACATATTGTATCACTCGCAGAAAAATACATTTTAAAATATGTTACATTTATGGCTCTCTCAGCCAAAAAGGTTACTGACCCCGGATCTAAGGCATGTTGAGTCTGTGGTTAGCCCTCCACAATGCAGATCTGAAGAAGTTGACTACAGATAGAAAGAGGGGTGCTGAGTCACTTACTGTGAGCTTAAGTCTAGTGAGGAGGAGGAGGAAGAGGTGGTAGCTGATTAAGTGTTTTACTTAAAGAGAATCTGTATTGTTAAAATTGCACAAAAGTAAACATACCAGTGTGTTAGGGGACATCTCCTATTACCCTCTGTCACAATTTCGCCGCTCCTCGCCGCATTAAAAGTGGTTAAAAACAGTTTTAAAAAGTTTGTTTATAAACAAACAAAATGGCCACCAAAACAGGAAGTAGGTTGATGTACAGTATGTCCACACATAGAAAATACATTCATACACAAGCAGGCTGTATACACCCTTCCTTTTGAATCTCAAGAGATCATTTGTGTGTTTCTTTCCCACTGCAGCTATCTTCCACTGAAGTGTCAGGCTGTTTCTTCCTGCAGAGTGCAGACAGCTCTGCCTGTATGTAATTCCTCAGTATGTGAAAGCCCAGCCAGCTCAGAGGAGGATTTATCCAGCTTGTAAAAGATAAGAGAGAAGAGAGAAGCTGCCCTACTCTAAATAATACACAGGCAGTGTGCAGAGAGGGGCCTGGAGGGGGGAGATGCATCTCAGAACCACAACACTGAAGAACTTGGCAGCCTTCCAGACACAGGCTGACAAGTCTGACAAGAGAGAGATAAGTTGATTTATTACAGAGATGGTGATAGTAGAACGTGCTGCAGTAAGCCAGAACACATTAGAATAGCTTTTGGAAGTTGTAGGATGATAAAAAACAGTATGCAATTTTTGTTACGGAGTCTCTTTAACATGGGTTAAAGGCATGGACCAACAGACCAGCAGGCAAGGGGAGGATGAAAAGTAAGTTGCACAGCAACATATTGGGAAAGGGAGTAGGGTGCAAAGGCAACTGGATGAGCCCAGTACAGGCCATCTATTAACACTTAACAGCCTTTTAATTTGATTAACATACTATATTTGTATTCATCTATTTTTGATGCTTCTGATATATAGTGTTCAAACAATAGCATTAAAACACACATTGACAAATAGAGCAAAGTTTGTACTGAAAATGAGTCTTGGTGATTCCACTATAGTGCATATATAGAATTAAGCACAATACCTTAAGAATCTCTTCTTTAAGTAACTTCTTCTTGAACACTCAGGTGATACTGGATCTAGATAGAGCTTATTAAGCCTTGAGATTCAAATCAAAACAGAGAATTTAAGAATGGGTTCAGGTGAGCTTTCTGTTACTCCTTCCCCAAGTCATTAATAGTGAAGGTAGTCTCCACCGATACTGCTTCATGGTCCAAGAAAATCACATAAGGCTCACAGTTCCTGACCTTCTGTGTCCAACCATGGAGAATACTAGTTGATTATGATCATCTCCTCTTCTTTGGAGTCAAAGTTGTGTTTGAGCTGTCGCTTAGACAGTTTGAAGATTATTGTTGTAATACGATAAATAGCTGTTCCATTTATTAGGTCTACACTTGTGAGGTCCTCGGTATTATGCATTCCTCAAAAATAAGGAAACATATACTGTAGATCATAATATAGTAGATCAGTAAAAATGTTGTTACAACCACCTGCACCATAACTACTACTTTCGAGATGGTGTGTAAACAATTTGTTTTCCTTATTCATACAGGTGCATGGTCAAGACCTGGGGACTGAGTATTCTAAATGTATTAATACAGTAGCCTGGTTTGAGTTTACTGTATTGAGTTTACTATAGCCAGATGTTTTCTATAACAGTATCCTGGTATAGGTGGTCTGAGTAACATCTCAATCTGTTGCCTCCTCCCTGTCTCACAAGCAGACCTACAAAGCTGCACCTGCAAAGATCACAAACTCTTAAGGTCATACTCCATCACTGCAGCACTGTGTAATATCTGTTCCATTAAAAAAACAAAACACAATGTTAGACCTTACTCACAGGACCAGTTCTAGACTTTTTGCTGCCTGAGGCAAACTTGTGAAGATGAATTTTGAATGAATGTACAGCACCTGACAATTTGCACTGCATGTTGTAGCCGCAGATCAACACAAAAAAAATGCTAAGTATAGGTAGATAGGTAGACAGTTATAGGTGCCCCTTGTATAGGAAGCCAGGTATGGGTTTCCACTGTATAGGAAGCCAGGTATAGGTGCCCCCAGTATAGGAATCCAGGTATAGGTGCCTCAAGTATATGAATCCAGGTATAGGTGCCTCCAGTATAGGAATCCAGGTATAGGTGCCTCCAATATAGGTAGACAAGTATAGGTGCCCCCAGTATAGGTAGCTGGGTATAGGTAGTCAGGTATAGGTGCCTCTAGTATAGGTAGCCAGGCAAAGAAGCCCCCAGTATACAGTTGTTCAAAATTATTCAACCCCCACTGAAATCGAGTGTTTGGGCCAGTTTGACATTGATTTTGATCATTTCAGTCATCTTGTTTACAATTAAATCAAAGAGGCACTTGTAAGTCAGACAAATATAACATAACATTTATAAAGAAATAACCACAAATGTCTTTTCTGTGCTCACATCATTATCAGTTTTATTCAACCCCCAAGTGACATTCATTCTTAGTACTTAGTACAACATCCTTTTCTAGTTATAACAGCTTTTAAACGTGAAGCATAGCTTGACACAAGTGTCTTGCAGTGATCTACAGGTATCTTAGCCCATTCTTCATGGGCAAAAGCCTCCAGTTCAGTCACATTCTTAGGCTTGCGCGCTGCAACTGGTTTCTTTAAGTACCACCAGAGGTTCTCAATCGGATTTAAGTCTGGTGACTGCGATGGCCACTCCAAAATGTTCCATCCCTTAACCACTTGAGGACCTAGGGCTTTCTACCCCTTAAGGACCGGCCACTTTTTTTCCATTCAGACCACTGCAGCTTTCACGGTTTATTGCTCGCTCATACAACCTGCCACCTAAATGAATTTTGGCTCCTTTTCTTGTCACTAATAAAACTTTCTTTTGGTGCTATTTGATTGCTCCTGCGATTTTTACTTTTTATTATATTCATCAAAAAAGACATGAATTTTGGCAAAAAAATGATTTTTTTAACTTTCTGTGCTGACAGTTTTCAAATAAAGTAAAATTTCTGTATACATGCAGCGCGAAAAATGTGGACAAACATGTTTTTGATTAAAAAAAAACCCCATTCAGTGTATATTTATTGGTTTGGGTAAAAGTTATAGCGTTTACAAACTATGGTGCAAAAAGTAAATTTTCTCATTTTCAAGCATCTATGACTTTTCTGACCCCCTGTCATGTTTCATGAGGGGCTAGAATTCCAGGATAGTATAAATACCCCCCAAATTACCCCATTTTGGAAAGAAGACATCCCAAAGTATTCACTGAGAGGCATAGTGAGTTCATAGAAGATATTATTTTTTGTCACAAGTAAGCGGAAAATGACACTTTGTGAGAAAAAAAAAAAAAAAGTTTCCATTTCTTCTAACTTGCGACAAAAAAAAAAAGAAATCTGCCACGGACTCACCATGCCCCTCTCTGAATACCTTGAAGGGTCTACTTTCCAAAATGGGGTCATTTGTGGGGTGTGTTTACTGTCCTGACATTTTGGGGGGTGCTAAATTGTAAGCATCCCTGTAAAGCCTAAAGGTGCTCATTGGACTTTGGACCCCTTAGCGCAGTTAGGCTGCAAAAAAGTGCCACACATGTGGTATTGCCGTACTCAGGAGAAGTAGTATAATGTGTTTTGGGGTGTATTTTTACACATACCCATGCTGGGTGGGAGAAATATCTCTGTAAATGACAATTTGTTAATTTTTTTTACACACAATTGTCCATTTACAGAGATCTTTCTCCCACTCAGCATGGGTATGTGTAAAAATACACCACAAAACACATTATACTACTTCTCCTGAGTACGGCGATACCACATGTGTGGCACTTTTTTGCACCCTAACTGCGCTAAAGGGCCCAAAGTCCAATGAGTACCTTTAGGATTTCACAGGTCATTTTGAGAAATTTCGTTTCAAGACTACTCCTCACGGTTTAGGGCCCCTAAAATGCCAGGGCAGTATAGGAACCCCACAAATGACCCCATTTTAGAAAGAAGACACCCCAAGGTATTCCGTTAGGAGTATGGTGAGTTCATAGAAGATTTTATTTTTTGTCAAAAGTTAGCGGAAAATGACACTTTGTGAAAAAACACAATTAAAATCAATTTCCGCTAACTTGTGACAAAAAATAAAATCTTCTATGAACTCGCCATACTACTAACGGAATACCTTGGGGTGTCTTCTTTCTAAAATGGGGTCATTTGTGGGGTTCCTATACTGCCCTGGCATTTTAGGGGCCCTAAACCGTGAAGAGTAGTCTTGAAACGAAATTTCTCAAAATGACGTGTGAAATCCTAAAGGTACACATTGGACTTTAGGCCCTTTAGCGCAGTTAGGGTGCAAAAAAGTGCCACACATGTGGTATCGCCATACTCGGGAGAAGTAGTACAATGTGTTTTGGGGTGTATTTTTACACATACCCATGCTGGGGGGGAGAAATACCTCTGTAAATGGACAATTGTGTGTAAAAAAATCAAAAGATTGTTATTTACAGAAGTATTTCTCCCACCCAGCATGGGTATGTGTAAAAATACACCACAAAACACATTGTACTACTTCTCCCGAGTACGGCGATACCACATGCGTGGCACTTTTTTGCACCCTAACTGCACTAAGGGGCCCAAAGTCCAATGAGTACCTTTAGGATTTCACAGGTCATTTTTGTTTCAAGACTACTCCTCACGGTTTAGGGCCCCTAAATTGCCAGGGCAGTATAGGAACCCCACTAATGACCCCATTTTAGAAAGAAGACACCCCAAGGTATTCCGTTAGGAGTATGGTGAGTTCATAGAAGTTTTTATTTTTTTGTCACAAGTTAGCGGAAATTGATTTTAATTGTTTTTTTTCACAAAGTGTCATTTTCCGCTAACTTGTGACAAAAAATAAAATCTTCTATGAACTCACCATACTCCGTACGGAATACCTTTGGGTGTCTTCTTTCTAGAATGGGGTCATTTGTGGGGTTCCTATACTGCCCTGGCATTTTAGGGGCCCTAAACCGTGAGGAGTAGTCTTGAAACCAAATGTCGCAAAATGACCTGCGAAATCCTAAAGGTACTCATTGGACTTTGGGCCCCTTAGCGTACTTAGGGTGTAAAAAAAAGTGCCACACATGTGGTACCGCCGTACTCAGGAGAAGTAGTATAATGCGTTTTGGGGTGTATTTTTACACATACCCATGCTAAGTGGGAGAAATATCTCTGTAAATGACAATTGTTTGATTTTTTTACACACAATTGTCCATTTACATAGAAATTTCTCCCACCCAGCATGGGTATGTGTAAAAATACACCCCAAAACACATTATACTACTTTTCCTGAGTACGGTGGTACCACATGTGTGACACTTTTTTGCAGCCTAGGTGCGCTAAGGGGCAGTGGCGTAGCTAAGGAGCTGTGGGCCCCGATGCAAGTTTTACAATGGGGCCCCCCAAGCACTCTATACATAACAATTAATATGGCGCACCAAAAACTACCAATGGCAACTACAGTGTCAGAGGTGCAAGAAGGGGATGGGGAATAGTTTGTTAATGATTACTACTATTCAAAGTATCTTTAGAAGTGATTATTATGAGCACAGGACCAATAGAGAGCTAATTCTGCAGTTAAGGGAGGGCCCTTTCGGGGCCCCTCTGGCCCAAGGGCCCCGATGCGGTCGCTACCTCTGCACCCCCTATTGCTACGCCCCTGCTAAGGGGCCCAACGTCCTATTCACAGGTCATTTTGAGGCATTTGTTTTCTAGACTACTCCTCGCGGTTTAGGGCCCCTAAAATGCAAGGGCAGTATAGGAACCCCACAAGTGACCCCATTTTAGAAAGAAGACACCCCAAGGTATTCCGTTAGGTGTATGGCGAGTTCATAGAAGATTTTATTTTTTGTCACAAGTTAGTGAAAAATGACACTTTGTGAAAAAAAAACAATAAAAATCAATTTCCGCTAACTTTTGACAAAAAATAAAATCTTCTATGAACTCGTCATACACCTAACAGAATACCTTGGGGTGTCTTTTTTTCTAAAATGGGGTCACTTGTGGGGTTCCTATACCGCCCTGGCATTTTACAGGCCCAAAACCGTGAGTAGTCTGGAAACCAAATGTCTCAAAATGACTGTTCAGGGGTATAAGCATCTGCAAATTTTGATGACAGGTGGTCTATGAGGGGGCGAATTTTGTGGAACCAGTCATAAGCAGGGTGGCCTTTTAGATGACAGGTTGTATTGGGCCTGATCTGATGGATAGGAGTGCTAGGGGGGTGACAGGAGGTGATTGATGGGTGTCTCAGGGGGTGGTTAGAGGGGAAAATAGATGCAATCAATGCACTGGGGAGGTGATAGGAAGCAGTGGCGTAGCTAAGGAGCTACGGGCCCCGATGCAAGTTTTACAATGGGGCCCCCCAAGCACTCTATACATAACAATTGATACGGCGCACCAAAACCTACCAATGGCAACTACAGTGTCAGAGGTGCAAGAAGGGGATGGGGGACAGCTTGTTAATGATTACCACTATTCAATGTATCTATAGAAGTGATTATTCTGAGCACAGGACCAATAGAGAGCTAATACTGTAATTGAGGCAGGGCCCTCCGGGGCCCCTCTGGCCCAAGGGCCCCGATGCGGTCGCTACCTCTGCAACCCCTATTGCTACGCCCCTGATCGGAAGGGGGTCTGAGGGGGATCTGAGGGTTTGGCCGAGTGATCAGGAGACCACACGGGGCAAATTGGGGCCTGATCTGATGGGTAGGTGTGCTAGGGGGTGACAGGAGGTGATTGATGGGTGTCTCAGGGGGTGGTTAGAGGGGAAAATAGATGCAATCAATGCACTGGGGAGGTGATCGGAAGGGGGTCTGAGGGGGATCTGAGGGTTTGGCCGAGTGATCAGGAGCCCACACGGGGCAAATTGGGGCCTGATCTGATGGGTAGGTGTGCTAGGGGGTGACAGGAGGTGATTGATGGGTGTCTCAAGGTGTGATTAGAGGGGGGAATAGATGCAAGCAATGCACTGGCGAGGTGATCAGGGCTGGGGTCTGAGGGCATTCTGCGGGTGTGGGCGGGTGATTGAGTGCCCTAGGGGCAGATAGGGGTCTAATCTGATAGGTAGCAGTGACAGAGGGTGATTGATGGGTAATTAGTGGGTGTTTAGGGTAGAGAACAGATGTAAACACTGCACTTGGGAGGTGATCGGACGTCGGATCTGCGGGCGATCTATTGGTGTGGGTGGGTGATCAGATTGCCCGCAAGGGGCAGGTTAGGGGCTGATTGATGGGTGGCAGTGACAGCGGGTGATTGATGGGCGGCAGTGACAGGGGGTGATTGATGGGTGGCAGTGACAGGGGGTGATTGATGGGTGATTGATAGGTGATTGACAGGTAATCAGTGGGTTATTACAGGGGAGAACAGATGTAAATATTGCACTGGCGAATTGGTAAGGGGGGGTCTGAGGGCAATCTGAGCGTGTGGGCGGGTGATTGGGTGCCCGCAAGGGGCAGATTAGGGTCTGATCTGATGGGTAACAGTGACAGGTGGTGATAGGGGGTGATTGATGGGTGATTGATGGGTAATTAGTGGGTGTTTAGAGGAGAGAATAGATGGAAACACTGCGCTTGGGTGGTGATCTGATGTCGGATCTGCGGGCGATCTATTGGTGTGGGTGGGTGATCAGTTTGCCCACAAGGGGCAGGTTAGGGGCTGATTGTTGGGTGGCAGTGACAGGGGGTGATTGATGGGTGATAGGTGATTGGCAGGTGATTGACAGGTGATCAGTGGGTTATTACAGGGAAGGCCAGATGTAATTAATGCACTGGCGAATTTATAAGGGGGGGGGGAGAATCTGAGGGGTGGGGGGGTGATCAGGAGGGAGCGGGGGGCAGGGGGGGGATAAAAAAAAAATAGCGTTGACAGATAGTGACAGGGAGTGATTGATGGGTGATTAGGGGGGGTGATTGGGTGCAAACAGGGGTCTGGGGGGTGGGCAGGGGGGGTCTGATGGGTGCTGTGGGCGATCTGGGGCAGGGGGGGGGGGGAATCAGTGTGCTTGGTGCAGACTAGGGTGGCTGCAGCCTGCCCTGGTGGTCCCTCGGACATTGGGACCACCAGGGCAGGAGGCAGCCTGTATAATACACTTTGTAAACATTACAAAGTGTATTATACACTTTGTATGCGGCGATCGTCGGGTTAACATCCCGCCAGCACTTCCGTATGGCCGGCGGGATGTTGCGGCGGGTGAGCAGCGCAAGGCGGAGGCGGAGGATCGCGTCACGGATGACGCGATCGCTCCGCCCATGCCCATACAAGGACCGCCGCCAATTGTCAATACGGCGGTCCTTGCGGCGTCCACTTCCCGGCCGCCAATTGTATATACGGCGGTCGGGAAGTGGTTAATCTGCAACCATGGTCTAGTGGACTTGGAGGTATGCTTGGGATCATTGTCCTGTTGAAAGGTCCAACTTCTCCCAAGCCTCAGGTTTGTGATGGACTGCATCACATTTTCATCCAATATCTCCTGGTACTGAAGAGAATTCATGGTACCTTGCACACGCTGAAGCTTCCCTGTATCTGCAGAAGCAAAACAGCCCCAAAGCATGATTGAACCCCCCAGTATAGGTTAGCCAGGTATAGTTGCCCAGTATAGGTTAGCAAGGTATAGGTGGCCCCAGTATAGATTAGTTAGGTATAGTTGCCCCCAGTATAGGTTAACCAGGTAGGTGCCCCCAGTATATGTTAGCCAGGTATATGTGGCCCCAGTATAGGTTAGCCAGGTAGGTGCCCCCAATATAGGTTAGCCAGCCTGCCCTGACCCTCTTCCGAGCACCTCTCCTTTACCTCCTGGAGTCAGCAGCTCGGCTTCCACCACAGTCCTGCCATGATCCCCTTCACTGCAGGCCTGGCGATGCAGCATGCAGCACAGACATCAGCTGTGGCCCAGCAGACAGTCTGGAGACAGGATAGTGGTTCCCCTGGTAACGGCGCATATACAGGAAGTGAGTATTTCCTGTATATGTGCCACTATTAGGAGGAGCCGCTCTTCTGTGTGAGTGTTTGCGGGTCACCGCTGATGTCTGTGCTGCATGCTGCATCGCAGGGCATGCATTGAAGGTGATCAAACCATGGAGGAAGAGGGGAGGGCGATATGCCGCCCCTTGAAATATGTCGCTTGACGCATGTCATTCAGGCGGCAACATAGGCTATCCTGCTTATTCAACCACTTGATTTGACTTTCATCAACAATACATGTTGAGACCTAAAGGCAGGTCCTCCTATTCTAGGAGCAATCATACCAAATAACTATTATGTTCTAACTGATGAAAAGGCCACAGGGGAGGTGGTGTAGCTGTTTATGCTACCAATTCCCAGATTGTGGCTAGTTGAGCTCAATGGGCTCTAACACCACATAACAGCCCAACCAGCCTTCCATCACCAGAATACTAAATGGTTTGACACTACAATCAAGGAACTGAAAAAAGAAAGGGCAAAGATTTTTTTTCTGTTTTACCTGTTTCTACTGGTGGGGTTAAGCCCAAGTGCCGTGACTCTCTCAAAAGCAGGATAAGTACTATACTTTTCAGTTTCCCACTTAAAATAAAACTGAAAATGATATGGCCTATTGGGCTTACCACTGGAAGACTTAAGCTGGCCATACATCACTCGATATATGGCCAGATCGACCATTAGATAGATCCCATCTGGTTGAATCTGATCAGAGAGAGATCTATTCATATCATATTGTTGTAAAACCAGGCAAAGGTATGTGGTCAGTAGGCATGCAGGGGCAATAATAGGTGGTCAGCAATTCAGATGAAGTGCCATTGAGTCAAATCAGGAAGTTAGTAAATCAGAGAAGGTATCTGGAGTATGCAGTAGCAGAGTCAAGATGTAGCAAGGGGTCAGGTATTTAACAAGCCAGGCAAGGTAGCGGAAGCTAGGTCGATGCAAAGTCAGGGAGGGGATCAAGTCAGAATCCAGGAAACTGAGAGCCAGGTTACTAAGGACATACACTAGATGAACTAGGAGAGCTCTGCTTACCAGGAACATTTGTTGGAATGGTACCCGTAGAAAAGATCATAAATACCTGCATTAGAGGGATTTTCCAAACCAGCTGTTTTCTTTAATTAGTGTCACAAATGTACCCAATCATTCAACCAGTCATTCACACTATATAAATGGAGAAATTTAGTCTGCTCTTTAATGATCATGTGTCCTGCACTGAAAATAAAGCAGAGAAAGTAAAAGTGAAGCGTTGACTGACGAGATAAGAAAATTACAGGTATTTTAAAGGAAAAGCCTATAAAACCATACCCAACAGCTTCATGTTCTACTGACAATAGTTGCAAATATTATTATGAAGCATACCTGAATAGAGATGGCCCGAACGGTTCGCCCGCAAACTTATTCGCACGAACTTCGGTGGTTCGCGTTGAACCGCGAACTATATGCGAGTTCGACCCGCCCCCTATACTACATCATTAGGGTCAACTTTGACCCTTTACATCACAGTCAGCAGACACAGGGTAGCTAATCAGGCTACACGCTCTCCTGGAGCCCCCCCCCCCCCACACACACACACACCTTATAAAACACAGGCAGCGTCAGCCATTTCACTCACTCGTGTGGCTGCAGTAATTAGAGAAGGGAGAGAACCTGCTGACATAGGGAAAGCTTAGTTAGGCTCTTGTGTTAGGCTTGTTAGGTTGCTCCTTCTTGCTGATCTTATTGCTAAAAAGCACTCCTCATCCTCAACAGCTCTTTTGAGAGCTAATGTTGTTCTTGTGATCTATTTTTTTTTTTGTGTGTGTGTCCCACAGACACTTGTGTTGCATATACAGCCCTGTCAGTCAGTCGCAGCTGTGGTGGGACCTTGGCCCCTTGGTAATTCCTACTGTGCCACTGCCAGGCCCAGCACATTCAGTGACTACCTGTGCGTGACAGCTGCACATTTGTAATACCAATCACTGCATACCCACCTGTTCAGTGCACCTACCTACCTACGTGAACGCACACAGTGTCACTGCACCTGTTGATGGTACCTGTGTGTGTGACAGCTGCACATTTGTAATACCAATCACTGCATACCTACCCACCTGTTCAGTGCACCTACCTACGTGACCGCAAGCAGTGTTATATACCAGCCACTGTACCTGTTCATGTTACATGTGTGTGTGACAGCTGCACATTTGTAATACCAATCACTGCATACCCACCTGTTCAGTGCACCTACCTACCTACATAAGCGCACGCTGTGTCACTGCACCTGTTCACGGTACCTTTGTGTGTGACAGCTGCACATTTGTAATACCAATCACTGCATACCCACCTGTTCAGTGCACCTACCTATGTGAGTTTACACAGTGTCACTGCACCTGTTGACGGTACCTGTGTGTGTGACAACTGCACATTTGTAATACCAATCACTGCATACCTACCCACCTGTTCAGTGCACCTACCTACCTACGTGAGCGCACGCAGTGTCACTGCACCTGTTCACCGTACCTGTGTGTGTGACAGCTGCACATTTGTAATACCAATCACTGCATACCCACCAGTTCAGTGCACCTACCTACCTACGTGAGCGCACGCAGTGTCACTGCACCTGTTCACGGTACCTGTGTGTGTGACAACTGCACATTTGTAATACCAATCACTGCATACCCACCTGTTCAGTGCACGTACCTAGCTACCTACGTGACCGCAAGCAGTGTTATATACCAGTCACTGCACCTTTTCACGGTGACTGTATGTGTGACAGCTGCAAATTTGTGATACTAGTCATTGCATAATTGTTCACAGTACCTGTGTGACCGCACGCTGTGTAATATACCAGTCCGTGCATACCTGTTAACTGCACATGTGTGACAGTTGCACATTGTATTGTAATACCAGTCACTGCATACCTTTCACTGCACCTGTGTGACTGCAAATTGTATTAGTCAAGTTAGTACATACCTTTAACTTCACTCTCCCCTTTCCCCCCAATATGGCCAAAACAACAGGCAGAGGCAGACCCAGAGGCAGGCCACCCGGCAGGTCTGTTCGAGGTCGTGCTGACGTGATTTCGTGCAGCCTTGGCCCAAAGTATAGTGCTCAGAAGAAGGCACGTCCCATCAACTCCCAAGATTGTCAGGACGTAGTTGACTATTTAACACAAAACACCTCATCTTCCGCAGCCACCAGCGCTACTACAAGCACCACATCTGCTGCATTTGACACTCCGCAGGAGTTATTTGGTGGGGAATTAACTGATTCACAGACATTATTGTTACAACAAGATGAAGGCGCTAAGGAAGTTACACCACCTCTGTCTATGTCTGAGTTAGGCGACACTATGGACGTAACGCGTGAGGAGGAGGATGATGAAGTACCTGCTGTTGGTGCTGTTTATGAGATGTCTGAGGCAAGCAAAGCTGGGGAGGATGATTATGATGATTATGATGATACGGATGCCATGTGGGATCCTAAGAGACGAGGGGACAGTTCAGAGGGGGAGTCAGAGAGGAGTAGGAAGAGACGAGTTGCTGAAAGAAGCAGGGGGAGCTTGTCTTCAGAAACAGCTGGTGGCAGTGTCCAGCACCATGTATCGCTCCCTATGGACAGCCAGCCAACATGCCCTTCATCGTCAGCTGCTGAGGCCACCATAGTGCCATCACCCCAGGGGGGCTCAACGGTTTGGACATTTTTTTGTGTGTCTGCCTTAGATCAGAGCAATGCCATCTGTTCTCTCTGCCGCCAAAAATTGAGCCATGGAAAGTCCACGTAGGGACAACTGCCTTATGAAGGCACATGGAGAAAAGGCACAAACTGCAATGGGAAGAGCACCAGAGTAAAGGCAGTACACAAAAGAAATGCCACCCTCCTTCTCCTCTTCCTCCTTCAGGTGCATCATCTTCAGCCGCTTTCTCCCTTGCACCTTCACAATCACAGCCACCCTCCTCCACTCCACCTCTCACCTTGAGCGGTTCCTGTTCCTCTGCACACAGCAGCAGCCAGGTGTCCGTGTGGGAAATCTTTGAGTGGAAGAAGTCAATGTCTGCCAGTCACCCCCTTGCCCGGCGTCTGACAGCTGGCTTGACAGAACTGTTAGCTCGCCGGCTGTTACCATACCAGCTGGTGGACTCTGAGGCCTTCCGAAAATGTGTGGCCATTGGGACACCGCAGTGGAAGATACCAGGCCGTAATTATTTCTCAAAAAAGGCGATACTCAAACTGTACCATGAAGTTGAAAGGCAGGTGGTGTCATCTCTGGCACACAGCGTTGGGTCAAGGATCCATCTGACCACGGATGCCTGGTCTACCAAGCATGGTCAGGGCAGGTACATTACTTACACAGCCCATTGGGTCAACCTGGTGACCGCTGGCAAGCAGGGAGTACGTGGCTGTGCAGCGGACCTATTTGTGACACCTCCACGGCTTGCAGGCAGGCCACCTGCCACCTCCTCTCCTCCTGCTACATCCTCTTTGCTGTCGTCCTCCTCCTCCTTGGCTGAGTGGCAGTTCAACTCTACTGGTGCTGTGATCTCCTCTCCAGCTACACAGCCCCAGCTCCCCAGGGCCTATGCTGCATGCCAGGTACGACGGTGTCACGCCATCTTAGACATGTCTTGCCTCAAAGCGGAGAGTCACGCTGGAGCAGCTCTCCTGGCTGCTCTGAACAAACAGGTGGATCAGTGGCTGACCCCGCACCAACTGGAGATCGGCAACGTGGTGTGTGACAATGGCAGCAATCTCATTTCGGCTTTGAATTTTGGAAAGTTGACACATGTACCCTGCATGGCACATGTGCTGAATCTAATAATTCAGAGATTTGTGTTTTAGTACCCAGGCTTACAGGACGTCCTGAAGCAGTCCAGGAAGGTGTGTGGGCATTTCAGGTGGTCTTACACGGCCATGGCACACTTTGCCGATATTCAGCGGAGAAACAAATTTCCGGTGAGACGCTTGATTTGCGATAGCCCGGCTGGAATTCAACGTTCCTGATGTTTAACCGCCTGCTACAACAGGAGAAAGCCGTCAAACAGTATCTCTACAACTATAGTCAAAGGACACGCTCTGGGGAGATAGGGATGTTCTGGCTGAAGTACTGGACACTCATGCGAAAAGCCTGCAGGCTCATGCGGCCGTTTGAGGAGGTGACAAACCTGGTGAGTCGGAGTGAAGGCGCCATCAGCGACTTGATCCCATATGCTTTCTTCCTGGAGCGTGCCGAGCGTAGAGTGGTGGATCAAGCTGTGGAGGAGCGTGAACAGGAACAGGAACAGGAGGAAGAGTTGTGGGATCAATTATCAGCAGAAACAGATGATTTCTCAACACCTGCGGCAGCAAAGAGGAGGGAGGAGAAGGAGGAAGAGTCGTGTGGGGCAGAGGAGTCAGATGATGAGGAAGGTGTTGTTTTGGAGGAGGAGGAGTAGGTGGAAGAACAACCGCAGCAGGTGTCGCAGGGGGCTTGTGCTGCTCAACTTTCCCGTGGTATTGTTCGTGGCGGGGGTAGGAGGAGAACTTAGCTGACATCACTGAGGAAAAGCAAGAGGAGATGGATAGTACGTCTGCATCCAATTTTGTGCAGATGGCGTCTTTCATGCTGTCCAGCCTGTTGAGGGACCCCCGTATAAAAAACTCAAGGGGAATGAGCTGTACTGGGTGGCCACGCTACTAGACCCTCGGTATAGGCACAAAGTGGCGGAGATGTTTCCAAATCACCAGAAGGCAGAAAGGATGCAGCACTTGCAGAACAAGATGGCAACTATGCTTTACAGTGCGTTTAAGGGTGATGTCACAGCACATCGGAATAAAGGTGCCACTGCCAGTAATCCTCCTCCTCCCATGTACATGCAAGCAAGGAAGGACAGGACGCTCTAGCGATTTCATGGTGATGTTGGACATGCGGACATTCTTTAGTCCAACGTCTGGCCTTAGCCCTTCCGGATCCACCCTCCAACAATGCCTGGACCGACTACCTGGCATTAAGTGTGGATGTAGACACTGTGAGCAGCGATGAACCCTTGGACTACTGGGTGCGCAGGCTTGACCTGTGGCCAGAGCTATCCCAATTTGCCATCCAACTTCTGTCTTGCCCTGCCTCAAGCATCCTGTCAGAAAGGACCTTCAGCACAGCTGGAGGCATTGTCACTGAGAAGAGAAGTCGCCTAGGTCACAAAAGTGTTCAGTACCTCACCTTTATCAAAAGATCACGCTTACCAGAGGGGCATAGACCTTAATTACAGGGTCTATGTATCGCTTAAACGGGCCTGCAGCTGGTCTCTCTCCAGCTTGGCTTCCCCCACATCAGCATAGAATATATCCGTCTCCACACAGCAGATTTTCACAGTTTGAAGCAGATTAGAAATATATTAAAGCAGATCTAAGCGTATCTCGCTTAAATAGCAGCAGTTTAATATTCATAAATGAAGAAAAGAGAACTAATACTCACATATGGGTCCTTTTAACAGGGACCCAAATGAAAATGCAGCGTTTTAGTAAAATGCAGAGTGCCGTCCAACCCAACAGAAAGAACGCCACGCTCGACCGGTTTCACTAAATATAGTTTAATCAGGAGTAGCATGAGAGACAGTGCTGAAATGTTTCATTGAAGTTTTTTGAAAAGCATTGCTGGAATTGCTGGACTTTTAGCTGCTGTTTACATTTTATAATTTTATATTTGTAATTGATATTTGGACTTTTGTTTGAACTTGAGCGCTGATATTTTTAGATTGTTGTTCACTAATTACACTACCTGATTCATGTATACACATGCAAGATGTTTTAAAGCACCCAATTTACCATGCAATGTGATTTCTGCCCTTAAAACGCTGCTGTGCGTCAAATCCAGATTTTTCGGCAAGTATCCCACTCCCCCATGCAAAAACTCAGATGTTAGACCCCTTGAAACATCTTTTCCATCACTTTTGTGGCCAGCATAAATGTTTCTAATTTTCGAAGTTCGCCTCCCCATTGAAGTCTATTGCAGTTCGCAGAAGTTTGCGCGAACCAAACTTTTTGCGGAGGTTCGCGTTCGAGGTTCGCGAACCGAAAATCGAAGGTCCGAGCCATCTCTATACCTGAACTGAGAGTGATATGGAGGCTGCCATATTTATTCCATTTTAAACAATGCACATTTCCTGGCAGTCCTGCTGATCCTGTGCTTCCAATACGTTTAGCTGCCTAGATCTTTATAGATCCTATAACAAGCATGCAGATCAGAGGTTTCTGACTGAAGTCTGACTGGATTAATTGTATGCTCGTTTCAGGTGTGTTTTAGACTTTACTGTAGTCAAAGAGATCTGCAGGACTGCCAGGGAACTGAAATTGTTGAAAAGTAAATAAATATGGAATCGTCCATATCCTCCTCAGTTCAGGTGTACTTTAAGGTCAATTGAACTGTAGCTAAACTCCCTAGATATGGCTGAAAAAGGAAACCTGACCCCAGAGTGGGCAGAAGGATGGTTAGGATGGTAAACAAGCCAAAACACGATACGAAGGACAGCTTCCAAAGAGGTAGAAGGTGAACTCCAAGGTCAAGACCCATCAACGTGTATTTGTAGATTCCGTCACTTTTTGAGTGACAATGGGCTCAGTTAAAGAAGAAGCCAGTTGGACTCCTCTGCTGAAGAGAAAAAAAAAACATTACAAGACTATACTGGAATTTGCTAAAATTAATATTGACAAGCCACAGTGCTCCTGGGAGAAAATCCTTTCACCCATGAGGAAAAACTGTTTTTTTTGTTTGTTTTTGTTTTGCCAAATCACATTATCTCTATGGCCACAGATGAAAAAAACAAGCTTGTAAAGAAAAGAATACCATTACTACCTTAGCAGCAGGGATAACCATACTATCTCAGGAAAAAAACACATATATAAGTATATACCGGTAACTACTTGTTCTACTTCCATAACAGATGTATTGTACTGTCCACGTTTTGATTTCAGTACATTTTATAAAGTAAATAAAGAGAATTCTGTTCCTGGCATTTTCCATCTTGCTTCCCTCTGACTGAAGCCAATCCTGATGTCACTTCATCCTTTACTTTTTTCCCTCATATAAACTGCACTGTCATAGCTAGCTTGCTTTGTAAACACAAGCAAGCAAAGCATAGATCAGATTTCAGCAGCACACAGAACTGCCCTCAGCCAATCAGTGAGGAGCAGGAATGTGGGAGGGGTGATGACAGGCTTTCTTCTCATTGGCGATAGCAAAAATAGAGTCGGGCTGAGTGAGATAAGATTTATTATAGCAGAAACATTTCTGATTAGATTGAAGTGCTTGCAATGCAGGGTGAGGTTGCAGGCTGCATATTAACCACTGAAGAATTTCTGCCACGCTTATCTATCTCCCGGTTTATAAACAATTGTAAACACATGAAAACACTTGGTTCTGTTTTCTATTTTAGGAAAACCGAGTTAGTATAGCAACATCTTGTAAAAGTAAAACTACATCCAAATACACCATTATAAACTTACCATAGAAAACTTAAATACATTTTCATTATTTTTTAACTCCTTCCACCCCTACCCCAAAATACAATACTATCGCCATACATTGTCCTAGTGACACAATTTAACCTTTTGGGGACCACAGACGTTGAATCAACGTCCAGCAGGTGGTGCTACCGTTCTGACCGGATGTTGATTCAACGTCCGCGCTAACAAACCATCCCGACGCGATCATGCGCACCGGAGAGGGGAGATTAAGCTGTCATATGACAGCTGGCATCTGCCCTGAGTGATCAGCAGCCATCGCGTATGGGTGCTGATCACGTGATCACTACGATCGCTGTCGGATTGTAGTGATCACTTAGATAGCTGCGGCAGTAGGGGGGGAAAGAAGAGGATCCACTCACCTCCGTGCCGTTCCAGCGACGATCGGCGCCCCCTCTCTGCTCTGGCTGGCATCTCTGCTCCGTCTGACGTCAGCGCCGGGTCCCGGCTTGATGACGTCATCAAGTCGCGACCCGACCTGAGCGTCATTTGGAGCGGAGATGCCGGCTGGAGAAGAGGTGGCTACTGCGGCTCATCGCTGGAGCCTGGAAGGTGAGTGATGGCTGCCAGCTACAGGGGGGACACCTGCCTTCCGTGCCCAGCCAGCCACAGACGGGATCCGGCCGCTCGACCCCCCCAAATGCGCCCCCCCTCCATGCAAATTGCCCTGGTCCTTAAGGGGGGTTAGGCGGCCGGTCCTGAAGTGATTAAACATTGTAATAACCAGTACAAATGGGCAAATAAAACATCTGTTTTATCCACAACATCACATTGTTGGCTTTATTCACTAAGACAAATACCATGCCTTATCAGAGATAACACACCTTATCAAAGCTAACACGCCTTATCACAGTAGCATAGCTAACTTATGACTGGTAATTGGCAATGACGAGAGCTCCACTTGTCCTGCCCTGAACCCCTGCGGGTTTGTAGCGCTCGCTATGCTACTCTGATAATGCGTGTTAACTTTGATAAGGTGTGCTAATTTTGATAAGGCATGCTATTTGTCTTAATGAATCAAGCCCTTTATTCTTAAACTGCAATGGCCGAAAGCTGAGAAATGGTGAATGTTTTCACTTTTGTCTTCTTCTTCCCTGTAAAATGCATATAAAATAATATAATTCTTAGCATAAAGTACTGCCCAAAGAAAGCCTAGTTTGTCCCGCAAAAAATAATGTATAGATCATTTCAGTGTAAAAAGTAGCAATACAGTTATTACTGAATGAAAGGGAAGAGCTTTTGAAGGGGAAAACCCTGTGGTGCACAAATGGTTACACACAGAATAGCGAGTCCCGTATATATTCGAATACAAGTCGACCTCATGTATAAATCGACTCAAATATTTAACCTTCTTAAGCTAGAATTTTTTATTGACTCAAGTATAAGTCTACCCAGCAAAGTTAATGGCTGCACTTGGGGACCAGGAGGGGTTTATGACTGCACTGCATACAGTACTGAAGCCATTAACCCCTCCTGTCCCTTAAGTGCAGCCAATACCTCCTCCAGGCCCCCAAGTGCAGAAATTATTCACTCCCCTCCCCGCAGCCCAGTTCTAATTGTTGTGGCCAGGACTTTCAGACCTGTGTTTTCTTGCCATTTCCTTTCCTCAAAGTGTCACTTACCTCTGGGTAAATTGCTGCAAATAGGAATGTCACTAACAGTACACACATTACTCAGTGTGTTCAGTGTTGCCTGTGACTCGTGTATAAGTCGACCCCTATACTTTTATGAAGTGAATCAGACCTACATTTCTAGACTTACTGTATACTTGAGTATATACAGTAAATGAAATTTGATTTTGTGGCTGACAATTCCTCTTTAAAACACAGAGGAGGCTTAGCTGTGTTTGAGGCTGCCTTGTTGCATTTGGCATAGGGTCTCTTGCACTTGTGGAGGTGTGCACTGCGCTACAAATGTTTTTTGTTTTTTTCAGTTCACTGCAAGAATTAATAGCAAATTAATTGTATTAAAATGAATTATTTATAACAAAGTTTGGACCCTGCTATGGACTTATAAAAGTAGCTGATACAGAAATTCCTTTTATTTACAACTCAGGAGTCACTTTGTATAGACAGTATAGACAACCTGAACCCTCTCATCTTCTTGATTGAGTAATTAGTTGCACAGAGTAGGAGCTCGTTAATTATTTTCCATACCTGGAACAGTCCACTGACTGGCAGCACACGTGGACATTTCCATATCATAGTCTCTGCAAAGAATCCCATGGTATAGCTACTTTTGACATGCCTACATACCAGCAAACTCAAACAAGGTTTATTGTTAATTCTTGCAATATGTAGAGCTGAAGGGTAAAGGGGCTGCTGTTTTCTCAGAAATTGTGGTGTTTCAGTAATTCCTGCATTCGTGTCCCGTGGCATGGATTACCGGAATGCCTTATACACATAGGGTCATCAGAGAATGTCTTACAGTCACAGTGCAGAATGTTGCAGCTAGACTCCTGGCAAATTCTTCTTGTTTCTCACACGTTGCTCAAGTTCTGCAAACTGTTCACTGATTGCCAATAAAATGGAGATCTGTCTGTTGTCTTGAATAGCCTGAATCCTAAATAGTGTGCTGGGACAAGGTTCTCCAGCACTAGAGGCATAGACACCCCCAATTGTGCCCACCCCAGCATAGGCAGCAGATGTGCTCTCAGGATTACGAATCCCCCTCTGCCCAGAGTAGACAGCCTGACATGCCCTCAGTATTAGGTAGCTCCCCCATATAGGTAGCCAGATGTGCCACCAGAATTAGGTAGCCCCAATAGCCAGATGTATGCCCAGTATCAGGTAGTCCCCTCCCCCCTCCACTGTATAGATAGCCAAATGTGCCCTCCAGTATTAGATAGCCCACCCAGTATAAATAGCTAGATGTTGCCCCCAGTACTAGGTACCCCCCAATATAGATAGCCAGATGGGACCTTCACCAGTATTAATTAGCATAGGCTCCCTCAGTATAGATAGCCAGATGTGCCTCCCCTCAGTAAGGATAGCCAGATGCAGCCCCCCCCCCCCCATATTAGATAGACTTCTCTGACTCCTCAAGCAGTGCACGTAATAAGAGATGCCCCTAGAGGGTGTCATAGAGAGGAGCCACTGAACTATACGACATGGTGAAAATCCCGGCAGTGCGGGCAGGTGAGCTGTAAATGCGTAAATTGTCCACAGGCCTTCTCACATGCAGTGTCAACTTTGTGGGGCTCAGTTTAAGAGGTCCCATCAGTTGACATCTTCAAAAAATGCCTTACAAACAGGGCTGGATTTACCATAAAGCACTCTACTTAGTAACCACTAGCATACATAATACTACAAAAAAACAAAATATCACTACCATTCATTGTACCATCATCACACTGTAGGTTTTGTGATAAACAGGATAACCGGTTTTTATCTACAATAGCACTTTTTAGCCTTAAAGGAGTTATCCGGGCTCAATAAAGAAAATAAACACTACTTACCGGGGGCTTCCTCCAGCCCCAAGCTCCCAGGACCTCCCTCACCGCACCTCTGCGCGCAGCCGTTCGCCGGAGCTCCGTCCTGATCCCCGACGATGACGTCAGAGCGACCTCCAGGTCGCTCTGTACTGCACCTGCGTGAGCGGCCCTGTCAATCACCGCCACGTGGGCTGGAGCGGACCCTGGAGGTCGCTCTGACGTAGCGACCTGGAAGTCGCTCTGACGTCATCGCCGGGGACCGGGATGGAGCTCCGGCGAACAGCTGCGCGCAGAGCTGTGGCGAGGGAGGTCCTGGGAGCTTGGGGCTGGAGGAAGCCCCCGGTAAGTAGCGTATATTTTCTTTATTGAGCCCGGATAACTCCTTTAAACGGTAATGGGTGAAGATTGAAAATATTATTTTTTTCTCCTTTAAGATGCATAGAAAATAACTATTTATTGGGGTGGGGGTCTAGCTTGTTCTGGAATCAGGGACATGGTGACAACTTCAAAACTGTTCTAGTCCATAATGTGAAGATGACCTCTAGTTGTAAAGTGGTTAAAGTGAACCTGAACTCACCTGAAAAAACATTGCTTTGTTACAGCTGATACACATCCTGCAATACATCTGAAATGTGTCTACTTCCTGCTTTCATGGAAGCAAACATACGGTTAACATCCTGTGTTTACAAATTAGCTGCTCTGCTGAGGCAACCAGCTGAAGCAGCTATGAGTTTAAATTACAGTTGTGATTAGTCACAGATGAGAATGGATTAGTCAGGCTAAACTCTCTAAATACATACATGGTGCATTTCCTTCTGTCCCGTGCAAGATTTCAGGTCCACTTCAAAGGCTTTTTCAAATTATAAACCACTAGCTAGTGAGGAAGGTGTATACCCCAACAGAAGTTGAAACTCTCCTGGCCATTAAAAAGCTAAAATTGTCAAAATTCCCAGGCTCCAAATGTGTATACTCCACTTGCCAATATACTGACTCCCAGATTGGCCATTCGGTATATCTTCTCCAATAAGAAATTCCACTCTCACTGAAAAATTGTTATAAAGGTGTCCATGCTGCATAATTTTTCTTCATCTCAATCAGGTGTGAATTTCTAAAACTGGAGCTAAGCACAAATTCCACCTTTTTTCAGAACTGGTATATGCAGTGCAGACTGCTCAAATAGCTTCCTTTTCCCGCAGAGCAATTATCTGCGCAAAGCAGGGACGACTGTTACTTATTTTCTACACCTGTACTAGTTGAGTAATGATCTGTGGCTTTAATACTCAGTCTGAAAGTCTCTGTAAGTATAAAGCCCTGTTCACAGTGGGGCATCGGGGTGCAACATACCGGACACATTGTAATGCAGAAAGTCGCACTGCAATGTCAAATCTATGTGACGTTCACAGTGCGTCCTATACGGTGCGATCTAACGGAGTTGGGAAAATCAAAGCACGGCATGCAAGCTGTTACCATATAATGCACAAGTTAATTTTTCTGTTCCGTTGCGTTCTTGTTTTTACAGGGACCGCAACCAAAATCCCACTGTGAACTTAACCTTGCTGTAAAGTGGTTGTGTATGTATATACACGTGACGTAAGCAGGGAAAGTAGGTTAACATAATGTTACATTCTAGTAACGTGTACACTTGAATGGAACAGACTGGTAGTTAAAAAAAAGTGGGCTTTCACTTTCAAGGGATAATAGTTGTCAGAGATGACGAATGAGATACTAATTTTTCACATTTGTTTGTTACTAGTGTGCTGTATGTCTTGAAACTAAGCCAAGCTATTTGCAACAAATTTGGAAAATTAGCATCACATCGATCATGTCTGACAGCTCTTATCTCTAAGCCAAATAGAGGCACTGGTTCTGCAAATTACACATACTGAATTTAATTTCAACTTGCAGCCAGCTAACAGCTTTCAAAACTGACAGCAAAAAGTGTGCTTCTTTGCACCCATAGCAACAGTATTCCGTTTGGAGTAAACATTGCACAGAAACTCCCAACGTACTACATGAGTAATTAGCAACACAGGATAGGAGCTCTCATCAGATTTTTCAAACCTACACTAATCTATTGGCAGGCAGTAAGTTTGACACTCCCATCTGCCACTTTCCATTAGGAACACTGACAAATGCCTGTGTTAGACATGTACATAAAAACAAAGAAGGTAAGCTAATATGCTGCATGCATTAATTCTTATAATGTATAGAGCTAAACTGAAGGGGTTGCATTTTGAATGAAATTTCTCTTTATACTAATAAGTAGGGATGGTTAATGAGATGAAAAAACAATCCTAAATTGATGCTGCATTATACAATTTCTGTATGAAAATGTATGCAACTTGAAAACTAACCAAAAGAATTCTGCTGAGGTGGTCTATTTTCAAGCGGCTTCATTCACACTTAAAAGCACAAAAATTGCAGGAGTGATTTTTCCGTGATTTAACGGGAAAAATCACTGGACACTGCAGCAATTTTTCCGCGATCGCAATTAGCGCTTCTAAAGCACTAAATGCAGTCGCCAGGAAATCACCTGAAAATGGTGCAGGCTACACATTTGCGTTTGCCGATTTGCGTTAATTGCCGGCGATTAACGCAAATCGCCCAAGTGAGAACGGGCCCATAGGGTATTATGGCACTGGCGCTTTAAAAAGCGCTAGTGCTTGAACGTTTTGCTGAAATCGCTCTAGTGTGAATGGGCCCTAAATTTGCATAATCCTGAAAACCCAGAATTATTTGCGCCTCATTGACCATCCCTATTGATGGGACTGGTTCATTCTGAACAACTGCTTCAGCTAGTGCAGAACAATCACCTGCTAATATCTGCCTTTGCTGCTTCGTTCTCTCAGGCCTTGTTCACATTGCGATTGGCTCGCATGTCCGTCTGTGGTGGGGGGTTTTTTCCGTGTTTTTTTAGAGCGTTTTCCGGCGATTTTCTGCACGTTCGCTCGTTTTTGTGGGCGTTTTTGTAATTGCTTTTGCAGATCGTTTCCATCTTTTGATCTGGAAAAAAAAATCCGGAAACAATAGATACAATTAATTTTTTTTTTTAAATGCTCACACAATCGCTTGCCAAAGCGATTTTGTGAGTGTTTTGCGTTTTTCCTATACCTTCCATTGAGGCAAATTGCCTAAAAAATGGCCCAAGCACCACTTTTCAAAGCAGATCGCAAACGAACCGCTCTGATATGAACTCTCTCATAGAGAATCATTACACAAGCGCTTTCAGGGCGATTTTGAAAATCGCCTGTGCTTAAAATGTAACAAAAAATGCCTATAATGTGAACTAGGCCTAAGTGTGTTAAAGGTTTGGAACTAGTCTACTTCCTAACAGCGCAAAGCTTTGTGATTGGCCAAATAATGTGGGAGTGTAACGATTGGTGTCAGCAAGGACAGATTTTCTGATTATTGGTGATCTACAATATCACCAATAATACAGATGCTATACCTGATTATGTGGTGATCTGCAGAATCACCAATAATGCGAGTATAGCAAGACACAGGACAACCAGGTGTGAGATAAGTGTTTGGTGCAACAGTAAATAAAGATAGAGATACCCACTTTCCCAGAGGAGCTGGTAGCGGGAGGTATCTCTATAGAACACTGGAATCAATACTCCAGCAGGTTGGAGACGCAGATGAAGTAGTGATCGGTTCACCCGAGGAACGGATGATGCACAGTAGACAGAAGGTACCTATCACCCGAGGAGCGGGTGATTCAGACTGTACTATAGCTATCAATCTGAGGAGCAGGTGATTAAGACTGTACTGCAGCTATCAACCTGAGGAGCAGGTGATTAAGACTGTACTGCAGCTATCAACCTGAGGAGCAGGTGATTAAGACTGTACTGCAGCTATCAACCTGAGGAGCAGGTGATTAAGACTGTACTGCAGCTATCAACCTGAGGAGCAGGTGATGGAGACTGTACTGCAGCTATCAACCTTAGGAGCAGGTGATTACTAAACTGAGAATCCCTTACCAGAACTAAGCTCACTGGTGAGGGCAGGAGAGTCAGACAAGCAGAATCGGCAACATACGGACAGTTACGGTACAAAGACAGAAGACTGAATCAGAGTAAGGTACAAGCTGAGTCAGCAACAAGATCAGATAGGCATAAGCACAGAATCAGTAGGCAGAAGAGTAGTCAAGGCTAGCAGAGGGTCATAACAAATAATACAGTTCAATTAGTACTTTAACCCTCCTGGCGGTATAAAAAAATCCGCCAGGAGGGAGCGCAGCAGTTTTTTTTTTAGTTTTTTTTTCTATATCATGTAGCGAGCCCAGGGCTCGCTACATGATAGCCGCTGCTCAGCGGCATCCCCCCGCCCTCTTCGATCGCCTTCGGCGATCTCCAATCAGGAAATCCCGTTCAAAGAACGGGATTTCCTGGAGGGCTTCCCCCGTCGCCATGGCGACGGGCGGGATGACGTTACGTCGGGACGCCATTGGGAGTCCCGGGCCACCCCTCGGCGCTGCCTGGCACTGATTGGCCAGGCAGCGCACGGGGTCTGGGGGGGGGCCGCGCGCCGCACCGGATAGCGGCGATCGGGCACGCGACGGCGGCGATCGGGGTGCTGGCGCAGCTAGCAAAGTGCTAGCTGCGTCCAGCAAAAAAAAAAATTCGACAAATCGGCCCAGCAGGGCCTGAGCGGCACTACGTTCGGGGTTACCGCCAAGGAGGTTAAGCTATCAACAGAATCTGGCTAAGTGTGGATCCCCAGCTCCTGCTGGTTGTGATGATTTGCTCGGCTGCCTGTGCAGGCAGCCAGCCTTTTGACCATTGTGTAGGTTTGCATGGTGCAGGACCACATTCATTGGAGGCGTGTACTTTAAGTACTATGTCTTTCCCACAATGCTTGGCTGTTCATAAGGATTTCGTCCTATGTAACACTCCTGGTGGGGTGTCAGCCTTGCTCTCTGTTTGAACATCAGCGAGTAATTCCTAAATCTGCGCTAGGCAGATTTCCCTAGTGCTGTTAGGATTGTATTATCTGTATTGCCTGTTCTGTCTTGTCTTGCCTGTTTGCCATTGTCCTGTCCCTATGGTGGTTGACAGGAAATGGTTCTGATCTCTGTTCTTGGAGTATAGCTGGTGCAGCGGTTGCTACCAGCTATCTCTTCTGTTCTGTCTCCTGGGATCGCACTAGCTACTTTTTGCTAGCGTTGGGGATCCTTCTGTTCTGTCTCCTGGGATCGCGCTAGCTACTTTTCGCTAGCGCTGGGGATCCTTCTGTTCTGTCTTCTGGGATCGCGCTGGCCACTTTTCGCTGGCGCTGGGGATCCTTCTGTTCTGCTACTCTGTCCTTGGATCGCACTAGCCACTTTTCGCTAGTGCTGTGGATCCTATCTCTCGCTTGTCCCTGTTTTCGTGTGTCTGTCTGCTACGCTTGCTGGAGGCTCGGTGAGGTAACCGTTAAGCAAGCGCTCGCGTCCTCTGTTTCATGTTTGTCTGTTAATAGTTAGTTAGGCGTGCTTGTCTCTATTGTGCTTATCAAGTGGAGACCGCGCATAACCGCGTGCACTGTTGCGAATGAGTGCGGTGTTCGCGGTTAGCTAGCATTTGTTATTTTCCGTATCTCCTCATTGTATTATTTGCTGTGCCTTTGCTAACCTCGTATTCTGTTCTGATCTGCCTAGTGTCTTGTCTGGCGATCGCACCTCTCGCGATCGCGTTCCTATTTCATATCTGCTGTTGTGTGTGTGCGGTTGCGGGGTGGCGACTGGATTGGCACACACACATGCAACCTGTCCCTTTGCTCATTCTCATTCGCAATCGCCTCTCTTGCGATTGCGTTCTGCGTTTTGTACAATTCCTATCTGGCATTTGTGGAGGTACAGAGGATTGGTTCCTCTGCACTCCCCAGCGCCATCTGCCGACAGGAATTTTCCCTCTACGGGTGCGTAGCACCTTTTGCTGGGTTCCTGCAAATTATACGCTTGTGGAGGATTTCCGCCGTGTCAGCGCACGCGTTGTGCGCTGATCACGGGGAAAGTTCCACAATCGTTACAGTATGAACAGCCCAACCCAAAACCCCAGTGTAGACGGAAATTCCGATTTGTACGATTTTGTCGAGTTTGGGTCCTGTGTCTTTAAGAGCTTTAAAAGGTTTAATTCAGAGACCAAGGCGGAATTTCTTTCTGAATGTGTGAGGTTTTGCCTGAATCCCACCTTTCAGATTTCTGATCCGTCCACGTCGGCTCTTCTGTTTGCCTATGTGCTCTTAAAAGACGATTTGTTCACCTGGGCATATAATCTGTTAAAAATCAATTCTTGGAATGGTAATCTGTATCAGTTGCTTGCAGAGATATTCTCTCACTGGTTTAAACTGCCTGGCTTACCACCTGCTCTGATTGAGTGTGTAGCTGCTGATAAGTCAGCTGATCTTTCCCTTCCATGCAAAACCTTTCAGTATGACAATCAGTTCAATGTGTCTGTTGCCACTTCAGGTTTTAAACAGCAGACATGCAAAGTGGCGAAAAAGAGAAAAACTAAAAAACGCAAGCATCGGAATAAAACACTCCCTATTGATGTTTGTAATGATGTTGTTCCGTCTCCGGCTTTTTTGCCCCAATCCAAAGCTTATGTGGATCCTGCTATAGGTAGGATCGCACACTACATTAAAGCAGTTAAAAAATCTGTTCTTGTTCCTGAACTCCACCCCTATGGAGATTATTTGGATACTGGCCTGTTTGAACCCCCATTTGCTTCCTGGGATATTGGGGCCTTGCTGGAAGAATTCGATTTTGATTGGAAAGCCTTTTGCGATTTTTACATCGCAAAAAGCGAAAATGTCTTGAATGCTTGTCTCGATTCGATGTACCTTCTGATTGATTCCGATGAATGTGACAAGGATGATGTGGATCTGGTGATCTATGTATGGCAAACGATTTTGGATGAGTTGCACACACACCAACCAATTGATTCCAATAAAGAGACATCGTTGTCGGATGATTGTTCCTGCCTTTCTGGGGTAAAGCATGAGAGTCTTGACTTTGTGCAATCTAAAATGAATGAGTGTGCCGCTGTGGTTAATTCCTGTGTGAATCCTGAAGGATTCGCTCCTGACAGTGTGCAGTTTGAATCTGTGCGATCTGATGCCTGTTTCTCGGATGTTCCTGCAGATTGTGATCGGCATGAGTCTGCCGGTTTCCTCAAGGATGTGTGGGATCCTTTGTCATTTAGAAACAGATCTTTGAGATCTTCCGTCTGTGACCCTGCTATGGGGAAAATTTCTCGACTATGCAGCGTCAAAAGTAAAATTATTATGCCTAATAAAGTTTATCCTGTTGATGTCGCCATTTCTTCTGCAAATGAGTCTCTGTCTCACCCTGTTCACACCTGTAAGGGCCCGTTGCCTGGGGACAGTTGCTCCAGCGTATCGGTCCTAGATGCCTTGCAGTCTGCTCCGCAGATCGCGGAGGTTTGCGCTATAGAAGCGTCAGTTTCACAACCTAAAGTGAATTTTGATTCGCAGGTTTTGCGTTCTGATTCCTCGGATTCGACATTGTTAGCCGAATCTAAGAGTGAGACAGCGCTTCGGTTTTGCGAATCTGATGCTGAACCCTCTTTGCCTTATTCAGAGACGCTTTCTCTGAACCTGCCCTGTACCATGAATAAAAACATGTTTTCCTTTTACACTGACGTTTGTGAGCCCCTTTCTTGCTCTGAGGGAAGTTCTGACTCTCCACCCTCTACTCTGGATGAGTCAATATTGCCTTGTACAATATCTCCTGCCCTGCCCCTAGAGGCTCGTCTAGGTATTGCTGCTATTTTTACCTGTTTTTCTGCAGTTTTGGAGTTACAAGCTAGTTTGACTGCCACACAGAATTCTGGGTACAGTGAGAATGAAGTTAGGGAGTCAGTGTGTGTTCCAGTAAATATACCTGTACATTCCCCTCATGATGATGAGATCCAGTCTCAGGTTATGGTGGAACCATTCCTGGGACATCTGCCCTGTCCACAAAAAAAAGTTCCAGTTCTGCCCTGTAACATGGATAGTTCAGAATCCTTCCTAGAAAACTTGAAAAATGATGTTCCTGAGGTCTTGTTTGATGTTCTGGAGGTCCCCGAGTTCCTCCCAAAGGGTGCAGAACTTGTAGGAGATGTCTCCAGTCCCCCAAGTCCTTCTGAGGTGTTGCCCTCTTCCGTAGGCATTGCTGCCTTGCTGGCTACCTTTTCAGCTCTGGTGGAGCTTCAGTCATGTGTAGTCAATGATGATATTGCAGTCACAGAAATTTCCGAATTTGAATCCGAGTCTTCTTTTGAAAGTCCAGTGCTTGAGACCAATGCTCGTGATGATTCTCTGCCCGGTCCTGGTTTTGGTTTCCTCATGCCGGACTCTGAGGTTGGCAGTTCCCCGACATGCCCTGAGGTTTCTCCTGTGCTGGTGTACCCCAGTGTGCTCTGTGACCCAGAAAGCCCAAGTGTGCCTCGGTTACCAGCATACTCAGATGCTTCCTCGGTGGAGACATGTTCTGATTTAGCCTGCCTGCTTGCATGCCCAGAAGTGGTCCCTGAAAGTCTTGATCTTGATGGTTGTCCTCGTAATTCTGAATCCGGAATTGTCATTGGTTCCATGGGGGTTCTTGGTAATTCTCCATGTGAGCCTGGTGATTGTTCTGCCCTCTTGGGATCTCTGTGGAGCTTCAAAAGGTTCTGGGAGATTCCGGGAGAAATTTTGCTTGCTCCCCTGGATAAGATCAACGATGGCTTTTGTGTTGTAAGGGACACTTCGAACAGGTATTGTGGCAGGTTTGGTATTTTCGGACGCTCCTTGGAAGGTGGTGGGTATTGTCTGGAGGGTGTCGATGGCTTCTTCTCTGGCGGTCACAGTCCTGATGGGTGTTATACTGAGACTGGTAGTACTGATGGGCATGTTTCGGTGGCTTCTGTTTCCGATGAGGTCGGTTTCGGGTGGACTGACTCTGGAATTGGACCTTATCGGGCTGCCCCGACCTTCATGAGTCTTCAGTTTGAGTCTGTTGCTAATAGCAGTTTTGAGGGTCGTCTGGAATTCGACCCTGGAGGGGGGGGGTACTGTGATGATTTGCTCAGCTGCCTGTGCAGGCAGCCAGCCTTTTGACCATTGTGTCGGTTTGCATGCTGCAGGACTCTGGAAAGAAGAGCTTCTGTCAGTTTTGCAGCTTGTGCTTGCAGAGGAATTTGCATATGTTGTCATGCAAATTGCCTGGCCACATTCATTGGAGGCGTGTACTATAAGTACTATGTCTTTCCCACAATGCTTGGCTGTTCATAAGGATTTCGTCCTATGTAACACTCCTGGTGGAGTGTCAGCCTTGCTCTCTGTTTGAACATCAGCGAGTAATTCCTAAATCTGCGCTAGGCAGATTTCCCTAGTGCTGTTAGGATTGTATTATCTGTATTGCCTGTTCTGTCTTGTCTTGCCTGTTTGCCATTGTCCTGTCCCTATGGTGGTTGACAGGAAATGGTTCTGATCTCTGTTCTTGGAGTATAGCTGGTGCAGCGGTTGCTACCAGCTATCTCTTCTGTTCTGTCTCCTGGGATCGCACTAGCTACTTTTTGCTAGCGCTAGGGATCCTTCTGTTCTGTCTCCTGGGATCGCGCTAGCTACTTTTCGCTAGCGCTGGGGATCCTTCTGTTCTGTCTTCTGGGATCGCGCTGGCCACTTTTCGCTGGCGCTGGGGATCCTTCTGTTCTGCTACTCTGTACTTGGATTGCGCTAGCCACTTTTCGCTAGTGCTGTGGATCCTATCTCTCGCTTGTCCCTGTTTTCGTGTGTCTGTCTGCTACGCTTGCTGGAGGCTCGGTGAGGTAACCGTTAAGCAAGCGCTCGCGTCCTCTGTTTCATGTTTGTCTGTTAATGGTTAGTTAGGCGTGCTTGTCTCTATTGTGCTTATCACGTGGAGACCGCGCATAACCGCGTGCACTGTTGCGAATGAGTGCGGTGTTCGCGGTTAGCTAGCATTTGTTATTTTCCGTATCTCCTCATTGTATTATTTGCTGTGCCTTTGCTAACCTCGTATTCTGTTCTGATCTGCCTAGTGTCTTGTCTGGCGATCGCACCTCTCGCGATCGCGTTCCTATTTCATATATGCTGTTGTGTGTGTGCGGTTGCGGGGTGGCGACTGGATTGGCACACACACATACAACCTGTCCCTTTGCTCATTCTCATTCGCAATCGCCTCTCTTGCGATTGCGTTCTGCGTTTTGTACAATTCCTGTCTGGCATTTGTGGAGGTACAGAGGATTGGTTCCTCTGCACTCCCCAGCGCCATCTGCCGACAGGAATTTTCCCTCTACGGGTGCGTAGCACCTTTTGCTGGGTTCCTGCAAATTATACGCTTGTGGAGGATTTCCGCCGTGTCAGCGCACGCGTTGTGCGCTGATCACGGGGAAAGTTCCACAATCGTTACACTGGTTCTAGCACACTTTGGAATCTGACTAGGTCTGAGTGCTAACACATAGCATATGCAAGAGCAGACGCGGAACAAGTGACAGTCAGGTCCTATATATACTGAACGCTCTCTATAGCGCCGCCCCCGTCACTCAGCCAATCCAGAGCATAGCTGGAGTCAGCTGACCGAGTGATCAGCTGACTCCCCTTATAGATGCATAAAGGTCCTTTCGCTCGGCGCGTAGCCCTTAGTCTATGAGCGATAGAAGGACCAGGCAAAGCACCAGCATGTAACTGTGCGGCGGAAACCGCCGGCTGTGACGCGGAGATAGCCGCCATGCCACTTGCTGTTGCGGCGGTATCTCCGCTATCCATTACAGAGGGACTGTAGTGTGGAAATCTGAGGTTTTCCAACTGCTACAGATGGATGAAATGACGCAAGGTGAGATGGCTCATTATTAAATTATATTTTACTAGATGGGCACCTGGTGAATTGCGAATCCCTTTGCCTAAAGTTACATTATATTTGCATAATGGGTGGAAGCCTAAAGGTGGTCATACATCAGGCGACAAGGCGGCCAATCAACAATCTGATTCCATTATTATAATCAAATGAAAATTGGTGCTGCCAAGAGCATGTATTGATTAAACATGTTGCAAGATGTTTACAATGTACAAGCAAACTGCGCCTGCCCAGGTGAATCTTACTCGTTGAGTATTCGCTACCACAAGTCCATAAAGATCTGTTGAAAAAGATGTGACAGCGCTCCTCTTCTTAATGACTATATATCTGCAATGAACAAATTCCACATAGTGCATTACCAATATTACAGCTGATTTGCATGCATAAACACCCAGTGAAATTTCGTGCTTTGTGTTTCACTCCTTGTGACATCCACTCCCTATAATGCAGCCGCTCACCGGATAGAAGCCACCTCAAACTCCAGGTGGGTCTAGCGCTTTGCCACACGGCAACAAACTCCACAGCTCCGGTATATCACTTGAATAAAATTCCAGTTTAATCCATAAAGAACATGTAAAAACAAATAATAGCACATAGCATAATACTGTTTGTATACACTGCCTGGCCTGCGCACTTCAATACACTCACTTAGTTCAAAAGGTTTAAGCGCATATCGGGCTCCTTAGCCCAGCAATATCGCTCTCTCACCGCGGTGTCGGCGTCCCGTACTCCCGCTGTCCGAGCTGTGCCGGCGCTCAGTCTCCGTGACGGATGTGCAACTGAGGGACCAGGCAAAACTCCAACATGTAACTGCGCGGCGGAGGCCGCCGGCTGAGACACGGAGACAGCCGCCTCTCCGCTATCTATTACAGGGAGTAGTTTATTACAACCAATTGGAAACCTAGCAGTTCAAGAGGGTGATGTCTACCCAATCACGTCAGTGGAATTTCCCTATGAGGTTTCCTGCTGGGTCCCATAAAGTAGACTAGCACCAAGGTATTCAACAGGGTGGACTGGAGGTAGATAAGGTTTATTTGGGTCTTGGTGAATTAACTGACAATCTTTTTAGTGAATAGATGGTTTTAACAAGTTGCTAGATAGTCAAATAAATCTATATTTGAAGAATTTTGGTGTAATTTTACCTTTCAACAGCCAAATGTCACATTCTCACACATTTTACTTTCCATGGAGGGAACATAGGCCTTGATTCATTAACAGCAACGTGCTTAAACAGCGCAAGCTATATCACCATGCGGCCATTAAAAAACGAAATTCCCTAATGTCCCTGCTGTGCACACTACACGCACTATTGGCAGCGTAGCATGAGTAAGTAAGCAACAGCTGATGCTTATCATAGCCGCGCAGTAGTGATGTATCGCTTGTTAAGTATCGCTGTATCGATACATTATTACCGCACAGCAATGATAACCATAGGCTGTTGCTTACTTATGCATGCTATGCTGCCACGCCCACTAGTGTGCACAGCAGGGGCATTAAAGTGTACCAGAGCTGGTATAAAGCAGACGTTGTATACATCCCTGGGGCTTCCTTCAGCCCCATTTGCTTGGATTGCTCCCACGCCGCAGAGATACATAGAGGGCGCACTTCTCCTGCATAGACTGGCCCCGACTGGCTGAAGTGACAGGACCGCTATTGGAGCTGCGGGAAGACTGAGGACGGCAGCGTGGGAGCGTATGGGGCTGGAGGAAGCCCCAGGTATGTATAAAACGTTATCCTTATACCAGCTCTGGTTTCCTTTAAGGAGCTCTAGTTTATTAACAGCTGCAAGGGGATATAGCTTTCGCTGTTCAAGCGCGTCACTGTCAATGAATCAAGGCCAAAATCTCTTGCTTGTAGAGACGCAGAATTGTAAACCTCCATGTAATGATCGCTGCTGCAGCAGCTATTGCTGGAAGTAGTGCTGCAGCTCAGGCAGTTCTGATCTATTTCCATGCAAGCTGTATAGCTTTGTCTGTTTTTCCCTGCTGTCAGCTTGTGACTGATTATCATTCACCTGTGTGGGAATCTGCATGTCTGCTCCCATTGGATGACCTCAGTATAAAGATCTGCTTCCTGCAGGGTTTCCTTGGGTTTTCATAGCTTCAGCTTAAGCCTGTCTTGCTGTCGCTTTAGCCCCCGATCGTGTTTCTTGTTATAAAGATACTTTGCTGGTCTTTGCATCATATATTGGTTCATTGCCAATATATATGCATACCAGCATGTTTATTATTTTCCTTGTATTTGTGTTACGTGATACATCAGTGTCGCTGATGTATACGTACACGAACTGTTTATATCCTGTGTGCAGTTAGTCAGCTTTCCAGCACGTTTTGGTAGGTTGCGCGTACCGTGACCACCCGTGCTGAGGTAGTTACCCTGCTCCTGGTTCTGTTACCGTTTGTGGATTGCGTTCATCTCTGCGAGGAGATAACGAATCCTTCTGAATCCTGTCCTGTTACCGTTTGTGGATTGCGTTCATCTCTGCGAAGAGATAGCGAATCCTTCTGAGTCCTGTTCCCTGTGTTACTCCATTCCTAGTCAGCGTTCCTGCTTATGTCATATATCGGTTCATTGCCGATATATACATATGTTAGTCAGACGTTACAAATAGTTTCATTGATAGCTGTAATTGTAATACGCTAGGAAAACATACTTATTGTATATTTATCTGTGTTACGTTCATCTATCTTAATCCTGCTATTTCCTGACCATCCTGTCCTGTCTTTGTGAGGCACGCCATCGCCGCATCGCATTGGCTGCCTCATTCCAGTCTGTCTGGTTTTGGACGCTTGCTGTCGCTAAGTAGCCGCTAGCTGGCAAGCGTTCATTCTGTCTACCTGTCCTGATCTCCTCAGTTCTGGTTTGTGCGCTCAGCGCTACTTTGCGCTGAGACGTTATAACGTAAGCATTGTTTGTGGCTGTCAGATCTGCACCGGCTCTGTGCGCCACAATCTCCTATTGGAGTCAGTCCTCCCCTCCACTATACTAGGGATAGCCTGTTTCCTGGTGCTAGTGTGTGTACCTCCTCCACGTCAGCTCATGCGTTGCATGCTGACTGTGGAGAATACACCACCAAGCCTCACACTCCAGCTACAGATTCCTCTCTAAGCTTTATGCTAACCTGTTTGAATGGAGTACCTTCAAAGGAGAACTGAAGTGAGAGGGATATGGCTGCTATAGGTATTTCTTTTTTTTTTTTAAACAATGCAGATGCAGATTGCCTAGCTGTTCTGCTGTACCTCTGCCTCTAATGCTCTTGGGCATAGACCCTGAACAAGAAGCGTGCAGATCAGGTGTTTCTAACAAAAATCAGACAAGTTTAGCCACATGCTTGTTTCAGATGTGTGATTCAGACACTACTGCATCCAAGGAGATCAGCAGGACTGCCAAACAACTGGTATTGTTTAAAAGGAAATACTGTAAATATGGTAGCCTCCATATCCCTTATATTTAAGTTCTATGTCCATTGCAGTTCACGCTCATTATAAGGCATTATAACGCGTGCGTTATGCAAATGACCACTGTAAACCTAGCCTCACATATTTAAAATTGTTTCTTGTAATCAAAAGTTATTTGGACTGTTTGAAGTCCAAAGTACACCATTTTAATATTTTAATCAAAGAGGTAAACTTCCCACTATCGATAAATAGGTTTTAGTTAGCTCTAAGTGTTTTTGGCCTGCTTTTATGCTCTTCTTATAAAGCAGGTTGTTTTGGCCAGTTTAATGTACCGGGGGTGTGAAAAGGCCGCAGTGAACTGTACTGTACAGGGGCGTAACAAAAGACCCTGCAAGGGATGCAGCCGCAGGGGGCCCCAGAAGCCGTAGGGGGCCCCTTGGGGGAGAAGTTTCTTTTCCCTGTCCTGAGAGACTGACAACAAAGGGCACGGAGAGAAAGATCTTTCTATACTCTGCACGATTGTTCTAATAACTGCATCTGCTCAGCCACTGATAACGAATCATGCAAAGTTTTGCAGACAAAGATTTGTAGACAGTCCATATTCAGTGTGCAGCAGGCTCTTGAGTACAGCGCCCTGCCTCCAGCCTCTCTAACCCTCCCCAAGTGCTCTATATTGTTGTGATGCTGGAGGAGTCTCCAGAGCCAGTTCTGCTCCATCAGAGATGGACAGAGTGAGTGTAATAAGCTGAGGTTGGGAGCACACTCATCTGTCGGTTTTCTGCACACCATGGGCTTTATTTACTAAACCGTGATAACTCAAATATCACACCTTATCAACGATATAACACCTTATCAACGGTAACACACCTTATCAGAGTAGCATGGCGAGCGCTACGAACTTATGCCTGCTAATTGGCAATGGCACTCGCCCTGCCCTGGGTCCCTGCTGGTTCGTAGCGCTTGCTATGCTACTCTGATAATGCGTGTTAACTTTGATAAGGTGTGATATCTTTGATAAGGTGTGATATTTGAGTTATCATGGTTTAGTGAATCAAGCCCCATGTGTGTCTGTAGGTGTGAAAACATGCACGTTTTATCACAGAAGCTAATGTAATTGATAGAGAAAATGTCTGCAGTGCTTCACTGTTGTCTGTTTTTATCTGCTTGGGGAAAACAGATTTAAGTGTGCACTAGCCAATTAAATAACATTGGTTCTCTTGGTTCTCAGATATCCTGTGCAGAAAGAGGGGGAGGGGCATCCAAAGTTTCACAGAGGGGCCCAGTGATATTTAGTTACGTCCCTGGTACTGTACATGTGAGAAGGCTGCAGTGAAATTGTACAGTACATGTTCTGTGAGAAGGCCGCAGTGAAATTGTACAGTACATGTGAGAAGGCCGCAGTGAAATTGTACAGTACATGTGAGAAGGCCGCAGTGAAATTGTACAGTACATGTGAGAAGGCCGCAGTGAAATTGTACAGTACATGTGAGAAGGCCGCAGTGAAATTGTACAGTACATGTGAAAAGGCCGCAGTGGAATTTTACAGTACATGTAAAAAGTCTGCAGTGAAATTGTACAGTACATGTGAGAAGGCCACAGTGAAATTTGGGCACAGGTTGAAGCTGAATGACAGCGCTCAGTGATCTAACTGTTCTCCTGCCTATTTTTTAATATATTGCCCTAATGTAACCCTATTCCCAAATGTCTGCACCTCCTTTCTTCTCCGCTATTGGTCCTACAGCTATTGCCAGCACCCAAATTACACTGTTGTTATTGTAATTTGGGCTCCAGCAATTGTCATCACCTAAATTATACAGTGAGTGCCACCATAGCCATGTATTCACATTACTGCCTATATCAGGGCCCTCTAAACCTCCGCGCTGCTCAAATCTCAAGTCAAGGTGGAATTGAGATTAATATAACCATAAACATACCCATCCTTCTTATAGTTTAATAAGTTATTCAAATCCATAAAAGCGATAAAAGAATTCCATAGTGGGAGGCACTGACAGTATTGAAATGATGTCACGGAGGGGACGGCATGTTTACATATGCTAATGTGCAACTAATTGGTGTTGGAACAGTGATGAGCACAGAGCTATCATTACATGTTAGCTGCACAGCAGATATAGCAGATGTGAGCAAGTCACAGAACCCACCATCACTCAGGGAGTCTCCGGATATCAGTGGATAATGCCACTGGATTTAAGGGATGCACATCACGGGGAAGGGGAGGTGGATGCAGACGCATGTTAGTAAAAGAGGAGTGATGAGTAGGAGGTGGGGGAGGGACCGAAGAGGGATTGGATAGGCTTCACTGAGGAGAGAATTGCAACTATCCATACTTAAGTCAACACCATTTGCAGCCCCTGATGAGTCTTTGATGACAAAACTAGTGCAGACCCTGGATGTGGTGAGGCACGTGTGAACGCGTACGTTAAAAAGGGGCGCTGGGAAAAAAGGGCGCTGGGTTTTAAACGATAATCATAGATAACGTTTAAAAATATATTGTACTGTATTTTGTTTAAAATGAATGTTTTATAAAGTTATAAATCATTAAATAATGTGCATGAAATCGGCAATTGTAAAAACGTTAATCTTGTTGGTGCCTAAACCTAAGACCCCCCTGTTGGTGCCTAAACCTAAGACCCCCCTGTTGGTGCCTAAACCTAAGACCCCCCTGTTGGTGCCTAAACCTAAGACCCCCCTGGTGGTGCCTAAACCTAAGACCCCCCTGTTGGTGGCTAAACCTAAGACCCCGCTGGTGGTGCCTAAACCTAAGACCCCCCTGTTGGTGCCTAAACCTAAGACCCCCCTGGTGGTGCCTAAACTAAGACCCTCCTTAGTAATCACATAAAATATATTACAATTTACGATACGTACTGATCGCTTTGTTTCATGAATAATAATGTTTTACAAACACTAAGGGATAACATTTAAAATAATGTTTTATTGAAATAAAAAACGTAAATCATCACAAGCAGTTATAAAACATGAAAAATCTTCGGGCGCCGTTGGAAAACGTTATTATTCTCGGGCGCCCTTTTTTCCTGTTCGGCGCCCAGTAAACGATAATTAATATGGGAGTGAATGGCGGCGCCCGATTTGTCCACGAGCCACCTGCGCCTTTTTTTACTGTTTCCCGTGTGAACAACTAGAGAGGCTGCTGTGGGAAGTTGACTAAGCCAGACCTTCAGAGGACAATCTAGGCCGAGCTAGCTGTGGCAACCAGAACAGAGGACAGTCTGTAGAAAGACTGCTTTATTTTAACCACAACACATGTGAGTGCAATAGATTTTTACAATTATTAAAGCAATTACAGTATTAAATTATAAGCAGTTTTTTATTTAAGGTTTTATGAGACATACAAAACATTTAAAGAGACACTGAAGTGGAAAAAAAATATGATATAATGAATTGTATGTGTAGTATGGATAATTACTAGAACATTAGTAGCAAAGAAAATATTTTCATATTTTTATATTCAGTTATATAGTGTTTTTTATAACATTGCATAGTTCTCTAATATTTGCTATTTACACACTACTCAGCATTCTAAATGATTTTACAGAGCAGGCTAGTGAACTTTTCAACCCTTCTCTACAGAGAAAAAGAAGATACAATGACTAACAGTTGAGATAATAAGCTTCAGAAGACAGAGCTATCTGCTACTTTGAAAGTCATGGAGCTCAATGGCTCTTTTGTATAGATAACTGGAGTTTCTTAACTGGAAACAATATTAGACTTATGTCTCTGCTCCTAATGTTTTATTTCTTAGCTGTACTACACATACAAATCATTATATCATAATTTTTTTTCCACTTCAGTGTTTCTTTAAGAAGTAATTGGAGTGTGTATTACTATGTGATGCTGGACATCATGGTGAGAGCCTGTTATGATAAACTAGAAGGAAGACACCATTAGCTAATAGGCCCTGGGAGCCTAAATATTTGGTGAGTGGCGTTTGTTTGGTTGTGGTGGAGGTTTCTTCCTATTGAGACACACCAGAAGTGAGCAGAGCGACTTTGCACAGCATTTAATGGTATAAGTGTGGACTGCAGTAGCACTTTTACCAAATTTTACTAAATGTAATAACTTATTGACTGTATACAGCAGGGGGCACACTTAATCTGCAATTAGAATAGGACAAAAGCCAGTGTGCATTGTTGTTACCTCTAACTTATAATTTAATAACATTCCTTTAATACTTACCATACTTTTGTAGAGAAGCCATTTTAGGAGACTTAGAGGGACTGTAATGTAGAAATCTGAGGTTTCCAACTGCTACAGAAGTGTGAGAAAACGCGGAAAAGCCGCCGCGAGTACTCAAGGTAAGGCGGCTGATTCCGCGTTCAACATGGCAGGTTGCGCGCATGGGCCTGCATCCACTGGCCTGATGGAGCACGGAGAGACCGTCGCATGCCCAGTGGACAGGGCGGCGGATTCCGCGTCCGACGCGGCGGTTTGCACGCATAGGCCTACATCTGTCCGCATGGCGGAACGCGGAGAAACCGCCGCGTGCTCGGATAGCGGTGCAGCTGGTTCCGCGTCCTGCACAGCAGATACATTGTAAAACAGATTTGGTGTGGCTGGGACTGATAGTCCACACAGGTTTAGAAGAACGCGCGCGCGCGTTGAGAGGCAGAGCTTTTATGACAGCCAGAAGGGTGTCAGCTGACCAGGCCGGTCAGCTGACAATTTTACCACTTCCCATTGGTCCAGCAATTAGGGGAGGCGCTGGAGAGCGCTAGGGTATATATACTGGATGCTGGTCATTTCTCTGGTGTCTGCTGTTGCGATCACTACGTGGAAGAACTCAGACCTTTTGCTAATCTGTGTTGTTATTATCATTCTGTTATACTTCAGACTAGTTCCAGGGTGTTGATGATCAAGGAACTCACACCCAAGACTAGGGAACTGTATTATCATTCTGTTATACTTCAGACTAGTTCCAGGGTGTTGATGATCAAGGAACTCACACCCAAGACTAGGGAACTGTATTATCATTCTGTTATACTTCAGACTAGTTCCAGGGTGTTGATGATCAAGGAACTTACACCCAAGACTAGGGAACTGTATTACCACTCTGTTATATATCAGACTAGTTCCAGGGTGTTGATGATTACGGAGCTCATACCTATAGAATAGGCATTGCTATATCTGTTATGACTTCCTGCTTTCCTGACCACTCTCTTGATCTCTGATTTGGTACTTCACTATATCTGATACTCTGTTGCCAAACTCTGCTTGTCCTTGGATTCCGATTTTGTCTCCTGTCCTTGTACCTCATCTGTCTGTCTGTTGCCGACCTGGCTTGTCCGACCTCGAGAACTATCTCTTCTGTTTAGAGATAGTTCACAGATCTGTCAGTGACACTTCCCCATTGGTGTCACTCACTCTCTGGTCCTTCCCTCTCCCAGTCTGACTCCTCCCCTTGGGGAGCCTCAGGCCATTGGAAGGAGCTCGTTCTTGGGCAGTATCTCTTACTGCCTTGCACCCTCGATATGGGTGCTCTCCTCAAAGTATTACTGTTGCACCAAACACTCATCTTACTCAGGTGTCCAGAGGTTAGAGATATATCTGATTATCGGTGATACTGCAGATCATCAATAATCGGGTATATATCTGTATTCTCGGTGATACTGCAGATCACCGATAATCAGATCCTCTCTGTGTTACACCGATCGTTACAAGAAGGATGAAATGACGCAAGGTGAGATGGCTCATTATTAAATTATATTTTACTAGATGGGCACCTGGTGAATTACGAATCCCTTTGCCTAAAGTTACATTATGCTTGCCATACATCAGGCAACAAGGCGGCCGATCAACAATCCGATTCCATTATTATAATCGAATGAAAATTGGTGCTGCCAAGAGCATGCCCGAATGCCGGTGCGACCAATTTCGGGCTGAAATTGGTCGCATGTATTGATCGAACATGCTGCAAGATGCAAGGCTGACGTGTTAGATTGGGTTTACGGCGGTAACAGCGTGGGACGAGTGATGGAAACCCTGCCACACACGCGACAACGTATACGCTGGCAACCACGTGGGGCACATGTATGTGGATTGCGAAGGGAGCCCAGAGTCAGTGGTGGACATGGACAGGTAAAGTATACTGCACCGGGCACATTTTACATAGGGGAAACATCTTGGAGAGGCAGCAGATGCGGTGTCACAAGGCCGATTCCCGAGAGATTTCATGCTGAAAACGATCGGAAATCAGCCTGCAGTGTATGGGCAGGCAACAGATCTCTCTCCAATCAGAGAGAGATCTGTCTCTTGGTCGATCTGCCCATACATCAATACATCATCTGTATTAAAAGGTCTGAGACAGTGAGGTTTTGTACAAAATTCTCAGCCCAACACCGTGATATATCAAGAATTTTGGAGAAACATTGGCACATCCTCGTCAATGATACAAAATTAAGCACAATTGTAACAAAAACCCCCCTTTTTTCATATCGTAGGGCCCCTTCCCTACGAGATTTTCTCGTCAACAGCCATTTTGTGGATCCCCAAGCCAGCACTAAACATTGTAAAGCGACTGGCACATACACGTGTGGGGGTTGCTCGGTATGTCGATATATTCAGGTGGGGAAGTCGGTCAGTTTGCCCGATGGCCGAATTTGGCATTTGCCACATTATGTTAACTGTAGTACAACTTTAGTTGTCTATTTGTTAATTTGCCCCTGTGGGGCATTCTACGTGGGTAAGACCAAAAATGAATTCCGCTCGCGAATTTCACAGCATGTTGCAAGTATTAAAAATACAAACTTGAATAGTCTCACCCCCGTGGCAAGACATTTCAAGTTGGTCCATGGGGGTAACTTTCAATGTTTACGATTTGTTGGCTTGGATCGGATCCACAATGCTGTGAGAGGTGGTAATATGGATCGCTTGCTGCTGCAACGCGAGGCACGATGGATTTTCGACCTTCAGGCGACTAAACTACCGGGTCTTAATGAAAACACCAGTTATGTTCCTTTCCTCCCACTTCAGTGAAGGTTTCGTCTATTTGATTGTGGCGATCGTCTTTTTACCTGCGTCTGCGTGTAGCCTTATGAGGTGGAGGCCTCGGGGCTTCACATTGGGGCATCTCATTGAGGAAACTCCGTATCTTTATACACATTTTGGTGATATAATTAAGTGCCTAGTTTGGCAATTTTTTCCCCTCTAGGTGGCAGCATGCATGCAGCATATCTTCCACTATAAGGGAGGGGGGATATATCTAGTTAAAATATAACGGAGCATTTTTCTATCTATTTTTCTATCTATTTCAGTGCTAAATTAATGTTGATTTCAACAATTCTCTGCGCCTACTAATAATTGGAACTGCCACTGATTAAAGTAAGCACTTTTAATAAAAATGATAAAAAACAAATCTCAATGTTAGAATTCAGAATGATAATAAATAAACAGTAAAATCATGTTGCACACCTCTTCGCAATCTCACATACTCTGCATATGCAGTGCCTTTCGTGACAAATAAGCCTCATGCATCAAACATCCACAACTAGATCTGAACCTAGACAAAAGCCAGCACCATGAATAGTGAACTATCCAGAGCTGCTCGTATATGCCCAAATATCAGCTCCTGGCGGGTGTTTCAATGAAACAAGCCTAATGTCCAACAGTGCAGCGCTGCAATAGTGATGCACCTTTCCACAAAGCAGATCATCCGCTTCAACATAAATTGGTTGGTAAACCTCTGATCCGGAGGTTTTTTGCAGTTTCAGAATGTAATGTATCAATCTGTACGTAAGTTTGGCATGTACTCTAAAGCGTCATTCACTTCACGATAGCCAAGTCTGTTTATATAGACTCCGTGGTTGAGTAGTCTATTGACTCACGTGTCCCACCAGGTCCGGAGAGATAGAGGGTTCCGTAAGTGTGATACTGGTTGCGGCTTGCATACTCCTGGGTTCCGGCCGTGAACACTATGGAGATTGGTGCCGCTGTAAGTCCAGAGCCGCCGTTCGAGCGGGCGGAAGTCCTTCGGTGACGTCACCACAGTTAGAGGACCAATCAGAGCCAACTAGTTTCAACAGGCACGCCTGTCTTCTTCAGGGCATCTCCCGATTGGTCCCTGGACTCCTTCACTTATCTTGGTAGCTCCACCCTCCTCTTCCATCTTGGCCACGCTGATAGGAGCTTGCGCTAGGCATTGTGTGGAGATACATTGTTTATCATTTCCCCCGTTCTCCAATAGACGATACTCTCAGAAGGCAAAAAGTTCAATGTCATTGTTTAGCCCTCTTGGTGCTAGGCTATTTAAAAGAAAAATCCATTCCGTTTCTTTTTTCGACATTTTTTTAATGAAATCACCCCCCCTCCATTCTTTCTCTACTTGGCATATGGCATAAAATTTAAAAGACCGTAAGCTTCCACCATGCTTCTCCATAAAATGTTTACTTAGTCGATATTTAACATTACCCCCCTTGATGTTATTAATATGCTCCCCAAGTCTAGATAGCAACTTCCTTTTGGTCCTACCCACATATTGCTTCTGACACCCGCACTCTATTACATATATTACACCCATACTCATACAATTTAATTTGGCATTTATTTTAAATTCCTCACAAGTTGCGCAAGATTTAAAGCTATGCATAGGACTCACATGGCCTGTGCTTCTGCACGGAATACAAAATCCACACCTCCTGAAGGACCCCCTTAGCACTTTTTTATCCAATCGTGGTACGGTGGGAGCAATCGTATTTTTAATGTTTGATGCCTTGCTGAATGTAAATCGCGGTTTGTCAGGTAAAATCCCGTTTAAGGTCTTATCTTGCTGCAAGATGGACCAATATCTACCCACAATTTGCTTCACCTTACTGGACTGTTGTGTATACTGCATCTTGATACTAACTGGAGGGGAAGTGGGGTGCCTATTTTTGGGGATCAAAAGGTCCTCTCTTTTGTAATTCCTAACTTCCTCCTCTATCTTAACTAATGTGGACTCTTCGTACTTCCTCTCTAGGAACCTACTTTTTAAAATCATAGCTTGTTCGTTAAAATCCTGTATATCGGAACAGTTTCTACGCACCCTCATATATTGGCTCTTGGGAATGTTAGCCAGCCATTTGAGGTCCGCACCCGGGCCTTCTGGGCCCAGAAGGCCCGGGTGCGGACCTCGTCGTTTGGAAAAGATACATAGATGATGCCTTATTTATTTGGAAAGGGGGTGAAAACAAGCTAAAAATATTTTTAGATTGGCTCAATATTAATGATTACCACCTGACCTTCACTAGTGAGTACAGCCAAAGTGAGGTCAACTTTTTAGATTTAAATTTAAAGGTAGAAGGCAGTGAAATTAAAACTAAAACCTTTTTCAAAAAGGTAGACTGTAATAGTTTTATCTATTTAGATAGTTGCCATATGATCAAATGGCTGGCTAACATTCCCAAGACCTTTTGATCCCCAAAAATAGGCACCCCACTTCCCCTCCAGTTAGTATCAAGATGCAGTATACACAACAGTCCAGTAAGGTGAAGCAAATTGTGGGTAGATATTGGTCCATCTTGCAGCAAGATAAGACCTTAAACGGGATTTTACCTGACAAACCGCGATTTACATTCAGCAAGGCATCAAACATTAAAAATACGATTGCTCCCACCGTACCACGATTGGATAAAAAAGTGCTAAGGGGGTTCTTCAGGAGGTGTGGATTTTGTATTCCGTGCAGAAGCACAGGCCATGTGAGTCCTATGCATAGCTTTAAATCTTGCGCAACTTGTGAGGAATTTAAAATAAATGCCAAATTAAATTGTATGAGTATGGGTGTAATATATGTAATAGAGTGCGGGTGTCAGAAGCAATATGTGGGTAGGACCAAAAGGAAGTTGCTATCTAGACTTGGGGAGCATATTAATAACATCAAGGGGGGTAATGTTAAATATCCACTAAGTAAACATTTTATGGAGAAGCATGGTGGAAGCTTACGGTCTTTTAAATTTTATGCCATATGCCAAGTAGTGTTGGGCGAACACCTGGATGTTCGGGTTCGGGCCGAACAGGCCGAACATGGGCCAGATGTTCGGCATGTTCGGCCCGAACGTCGAACTCAATGGGAGTCAATGGGACCCCCGAACATGCCCATTTTGGGGGCCCCATGGGGTCGCAGGCATAAGGGGGGAGCATGCCCCGGTCGCGGGGGGGGTCGGAAATTCCCCCCACCCCCTCCGCTAGCGCTCCCCCCTCTGCCCGCTTCCCCATACAAAAAGTTTGAAACAAGTTCAATAGTACCTGGGCTGGTGGCACTGGCTGGCAGTGGAGTGAGGAGGAGGAGGAGGAGTCCGAGTAGCAGAGTGACGTTGAGGCCGGGCAGCGAGCGGTTCAGCGCTAGTACCCTTGTGGTACTTCCGCCCTTTCTCTGACCTCACGTCCTCTGCGTGATGACGCATACGAGGGTACGCGTGATGCGTACCCTCGTATGCAGAGGACGTGAGGTCAGAGAAAGGGCGGAAGTACCACAAGGGTACTAGTGCTGAACCGCCCGCTGCCCGGCCTCAACGTCACTCTGCTACTCGGACTCCTCCTCCTCCTCACTCCACTGCCAGCCAGTGCCACCAGCCCAGGTACTATTGAACTTGTTTCAAACTTTTTGTATGGGGAAGCGGGCAGAGGGGGGAGCGCTAGCGGAGGGGGTGGGGGGAATTTCCGACCCCCCCGCGATCGGGGCATGCTCCCCCCTTATGCCTGCGACCCCATGGGGGGCAGTATTCGGCCGAACAGGGCCCTGTTCGGCCGAACAGGGGCCCTGTTCGGCCATGCATTCAGTAGTTCGGCGAACCCCGAACAGTTTGGCCGAACACCACCAGGTGTTCGGCCGAACTCGAACATCACCCGAACAGGGTGATGTTCTGCAGAACCCGAACAGTGGCGAACACTGTTCGCCCAACACTAATGCCAAGTAGAGAAAGAATGGAGGGGGGGGTGATTTCATTAAAAAAATGTCGAAAAAAGAAACGGAATGGATTTTTCTTTTAAATAGCCTAGCACCAAGAGGGCTAAACAATGACATTGAACTTTTTGCCTTCTGAGAGTATCGTCTATTGGAGAACGGGGGAAATGATAAACAATGTATCTCCACACAATGCCTAGCGCAAGCTCCTATCAGCGTGGCCAAGATGGAAGAGGAGGGTGGAGCTACCAAGATAAGTGAAGGAGTCCAGGGACCAATCGGGAGATGCCCTGAAGAAGACAGGCGTGCCTGTTGAAACTAGTTGGCTCTGATTGGTCCTCTAACTGTGGTGACGTCACCGAAGGACTTCCGCCCGCTCGAACGGCGGCTCTGGACTTACAGCGGCACCAATCTCCATAGTGTTCACGGCCGGAACCCAGGAGTATGCAAGCCGCAACCAGTATCACACTTACGGAACCCTCTATCTCTCCGGACCTGGTGGGACACGTGAGTCAATAGACTACTCAACCACGGAGTCTATATAAACAGACTTGGCTATCGTGAAGTGAATGACGCTTTAGAGTACATGCCAAACTTACGTACAGATTGATACATTACATTCTGAAACTGCAAAAAACCTCCGGATCAGAGGTTTACCAACCAATTTATGTTGAAGCGGATGATCTGCTTTGTGGAAAGGTGCATCACTATTGCAGCGCTGCACTGTTGGACATTAGGCTTGTTTCATTGAAACACCCGCCAGGAGCTGATATTTGGGCATATACGAGCAGCTCTGGATAGTTCACTATTCATGGTGCTGGCTTTTGTCTAGGTTCAGATCTAGTTGTGGATGTTTGATGCATGAGGCTTATTTGTCACGAAAGGCACTGCATATGCAGAGTATGTGAGATTGCGAAGAGGTGTGCAACATGATTTTACTGTTTATTTATTATCATTCTGAATTCTAACATTGAGATTTGTTTTTTATCATTTTTATTAAAAGTGCTTACTTTAATCAGTGGCAGTTCCAATTATTAGTAGGCGCAGAGAATTGTTGAAATCAAATTTGTGCAATCGTTGGGGACGGAGCAACCTCAAATATTCTCTTTGCAGCCATAGTTTTAAGTGAAGCGCCACAGCCAAACTCTTCTAAATTAATGTTGGCCTTAGTGCCTTTGTATAGTTGATTTCTATTTTTGTATTATGCATAGTTATTAGATTAAATGTGGGGGCATCAGCCCCCGTTTACCTGGGGACATGTGTTGGGCGCTTGTTGTCTCTGTGCTGCCGCCGTCTGATTTGGCTGCCTTCTGGCGCCGCCCGCCCCCTCCCCTGGGCCTGGCGTGCGGGGGGGCGGGGCTTGGCGGACGCGCCGTGCGCGTCATTGGGGCGCGCGCGCCGCCCTCCTGCTCGCGGTGGCCCTGGGGCGGGGGCGGGCGGCGCCGCGTCTGCGGCCTGATTGGTCGGCGGCTCGCACATAGCTGCGGCGCCATGTGTGGTGGGACACGCCTCCTGAAGAAGCCGGAAGAGCCGGCGAAATCGATAGAGGACGCCGTCCTCCGCCACCAGCACGCTGCCGCATCCCTCCCGCAGCCCTCCATAGCCCTGGGACTCCTGGTCACCACTGCCTCTTTTTCGCAGCCCAGCACACCTATTAGGAGCCAACAGGAACTACACACGCAGGACATAGTAAGAGCCCTGTGGGCACAGGCATCGCTCCTGCAAGGAGCTGCAGCATTTGACTATGCACAATTTTTATATGCTTTATATGCCTGACTTTGATGATTGATATCCTGCACGCTGTGCCATACTGATCAAACTGTGCTGCTGCTGCTCTGTTTGTCACATCTGCTTCATGTGCCTGTTTTGATGTCTGCTGGGCTGAACTTTATACATCTACTTGCCTGCACTTTGACTGGTACACTGGCCATATTGATGGAATTGGCTATCTACATGCTGACCACCTATATCTATGCTTTTTCTAAGCTGGGCTGCTGCTAAATTCTCTGCTACACTTATTATATGTGCCTTGCTTTGACCCCTGCTGGACGGAACTATACATCAATCTGCCTCAGTTTTGATCGGCAAACTTGCTATTTCCTTTGGGATTAGCCAACCACGTACTGCATGAACACATGTGAGACTGTTACTCCAGTCTCACTCTGCCATCATATCATATCAAGTACAATACACTTACGCCTGGCTCATGAACTCTGGTCAGACATCAGTGTTCCAGTGAAAAATCCTTGGGAAATCAAGAGGCTAATCCGCAATGATAGAATTGCATTGATACTCTCTCTAATTTCTGAGCTCAGATAGGCACCAACAAGAAACTGCGCAGTTTCAACAAGATTTTAGTTGTATACCTTAGTGTAGCGGTGGGACCCGTGAGGTTCGGGGTATCTCTTGGGGGGCGGTGGGTAGGTTTGGGTGGCTGGCTGGCTGCTTGGCGGGGTTTACTGCACATTTTATGTTTTTAATACCAGTATTGAATAAAGGTTTTGTATATCTTTTGAATACGATTTGTCTGTTTGTATTCAGTCAGGTCACACCCCTCCTTTATTATATCTCACAGTGTTCTACCATTATTATAATCGAATGAAAATTGGTGCTGCCAAGAGCATGCCCGAATGCCGGTGCGACCAATTTCGGGCTGAAATTGGTCGCATGTATTGATCGAACATGCTGCAAGATGCAAGGCTGACGTGTTAGATTGGGTTTACGGCGGTAACAGCGTGGGACAAGTGATGGAAACCCTGCCACACACGCGACAACGTATACGCTGGCAACCACGTGGGGCACATGTATGTGGATTGCGAAGGGAGCCCAGAGTCAGTGGTGGACATGGACAGGTAAAGTATACTGCACAGGGCACATTTTACATAAGGGAAACATCTTGGAGAGGCAGCAGATGCGGTGTCACAAGGCTGATTCCCGAGAGATTTCATGCTGAAAACGATCGGAAATCAGCCTGCGGTGTATGGGCAGGCAACAGATCTCTCTCCAATCAGAGAGAGATCTGTCTCTTGGTCGATCTGCCCATACATCAATACATCATCTGATGTATTAAATATTTTGTTAAAGATCTTTTTAGAGGACCTAGACACCCAGGATGAATGATCAGTGTAAATTCTATAATTTGGTATGGAATACTCTCACATGAGATTTCATGCTTAAAAAAATTACAGGAATTTACTCATTCTCACCTAAGGGCAGATGACTGGAAGAATTCACTTATTAGTATGGTCGAGGTGTCACGTAATGTAAATACTATAGTCTACATTTCTACACCATAGGAACTTCTAGAGAGATCAATTTTTTGATAAAGTTATTGAAAAGGTTAATGGACTGTTTATCACTTTTCTAGAAGCTTATCGGTTATATTGCCACTAACTGGAGTTGGAACAGAGGTTGCAGTAGTCTGAATTGTGGAGTTCATTCATTATCAGCGTGGGCCATTTCGTCACAGGGTGAACCCAAAAACCGCTCACCCTGCTCCTGCACAAACTCTGGGCCTATGTTGATTATTATTCCCCCTGCAACTGTAGCAAATCGGTGGGACATGTAATTCAGACACTGGATATTGTTGGCAGCTAAACAACCTTTTTTTTTACTAATTTGTGTGGCGCCCGGCATAAACTCCATGCACTCAAATCAGGTATGCAGCACTTGCACCAAAAAGGTTGGCGCACCTTTGCACTACAATCAGCTGCCTTAACAATTGTAAGCTGGTCTGTATACGTGGCCTGCAGTATGATGAGTGGAAAGATGACTCACGTGTCTGGCTGCCATGCTTCTCTTTCATCCTCTGATCAGCAACCCGTTTCCATGGCTCCTGTCGATGCTAATCACATGGCCCATGGGCATTTAACATTAATTCATACATGCCAGCAGGAAACACAGTAGGACAGATGGAAAAGTGTGCCCAACAGCAGGATGGGTGATCGACGTAACTCCACAATTCTCCAATGTGCTTAATCCACATCGAAATTCCAAGCAAAAACTTGGAAGTCTGACAATTTTAGCACTTCTACTCCCTTAAAGAATCCCAAGCTGCCTTACGGTGCCTTACACAGGAAGGAAGGTGGCAGTTTCCTGTGTCCGGTTTTGTGTCGTCACATTTGTTGCAAAGCTACCTTCAAAAACTCACCGTTCTTTTTTTTAATTTGTGTTTTTTTACAAGCACAATTTTACATATTTTAAACTCATGATGATTTTATAGCCCCCTTTAACTAAATTTTTAATGGCAGGCATCAAAATTTCCACTAAACTGAATAATTCTCATGTATTCTCCCTTACAGAGAATGAACCTTGGGAGCCATTTAACTTATGGATTTCCATACGTTCACTAAAATTAATCATGAATAAATGAGTGGTTTATTTAGAGCTAGTGCCAGGATTTAGTTATATCGCTTCTTGCTACTGCTTTGCATTGCTCCCATCTTCATCAGTGCACCTCAGCTTCGATTTTCTTTCCTTCCTTGTATAAAATGTATTGTTTGGAATGTTGGATGCTAAGCCAACTTTTCAGCCGCAATAGCTTCTGGCAAGGCCACATGACCTTAAAAAAATATGAAATTGGCCTGGATAGAATACCAGTTTTTCCTGTTCAATAACCTCTCACAGCTGCCAGCATGTGTAGCCAGTAAATTATTAAAAATAAGTACGTTAAATGTTAGTTGGACAGCTTACACTTCTTGTCCAATGTCTTGCATCGGCACAAATACATCTCCATGAATAATTGCAAAAGCAAAGTCGCCACTCTACCTGCAAACTCTCTTGCAAATTCTGTACTGGAAGCAATATTTCACGAGAAGGTTTTGGAAAAGTTGACCACTACTTTAAAGGACACCTGAACTGAGAGGGATATGGAGGCTGTCATGTTTATTACCTTTTAACAAAAAAACAGTTGCCTGGCATCCTGCAACATTTATTATATTGTAAAATATTGTCACATTGGCTGAATTAGTGTCTGGATCACCAGGGCCGGATTTGTACTCTTTACCGCCCAAAGCTACTGCCACCAGCTGCCCCCCTTCAGTATAGGTAGCCAGATGACCCCTCCCTCCAGTATAGGTAGGCTGATGTCCCCTTCCCCCCTTACCTCTAGTATAGGTAGCCTGATGCCCCCCCAGTATAGGTAGTCAGATGACCCCTCCCCCCTTTCCATCCAGTATAGGTAGCCAGATGACTCCCTTAATCCCTCCTTTTCCCACTCCCTTTCAGTATAGGTAGCCAGCTTGCCTTCACACCGCAGCAGCCATCAGCTCGGCTCCAGTGTAGAAACGTCCTCTTTCTTTCCGTCTCCCATGCTGCCCAAGTCCATAGCTGCCGGCCACAATGCAAATGTGCACAGAGAACAAGGTGGTTGCTGCACAGGAAGCTAGCAGCAGAGTACCACGATCTCCCTGCATTTCAGCATTTGCAAGCTTGCAAATGCTGCTCCAGTTAATCTGCTGCTTTGGTGCCCTTGCTACTGTGGTGCCCTAGGCCATGGCCTAGGTGGCCTTGGCTTAAACCCGGCCCTGTGGATCACACACCTGAGACATTTGATCTGCATGTTTGTTCAGTGTCTATGGTTAAATATATTATGCTGGGAATACATGGTTCATTTTTGAGGTGATTAGATGGTTTCGATAATTTCCGACATGTCCGATCTCCCTTTCGATCCTTTCGCCTCTCGATTTCTGATAGAAGTGAATGGAAAAAGATAAGAAAAAGGAGCGGAAGATAAGAGAATCAACTGCAGAATCAAGCGGCAAAAACGAGAGTAGACTCGAGAGCCAGAAACGAACCGTGTATTCCCAGCATTAGAGACAAATGATCAGTAGGACTGCTAGGCAATGTGCATTGTTCCTTGTTGCTAATCTTAAATATGAAAGAAGGTCACAAGTCCCAGGAAATGACATACCCAGAGTCTGGAAAAACAACCAGAGCTGGATGGCAGTGGCAAGTAAAAAGCCAATAATAAGCACATTAGGCACAATATTATGAGAAAAGAATGTATGCAAAAAGACTATAATCCTTCAATATTTTGAATATATCATAGGTTCACAAGGGACTGTCCTTTAATTTGGCTACACTGCAAATATATACTTTATTATGAGACTTTTTGGATATTTGCTGCTAGCAGAGACTGGGTGCTGGACTGAGACTGCTGGCCCAGATTGGAGGTCATCTGCTGAGCATTGGAAAAGTCTAGGGGCTGTGACTACTGTAATAGGTTGCAGGCTGCCTGTGACAGATGGGTGACATTAGGGTCACCTTTAACTGTTTGCACAGATTGGGAATGTTCTGGCCTTTTCAATGTAAATCATAAAACAAAAAGTTTATTCAAGTGAAATATCATGCTCCACATCTCCAGGGTGCTTCTGATATTAAAAAGCCCTTGTTAACTTCCCCCAAAAAATAAGAAAAAGTAAAACGTTTAAAAAAGTTTGTGTATGTACAATCAGTACCCTTTACAAAATGTACTTGAAAGTGGCAGAGATGTTATCAAACTGATGATCTTTCAAGGTTAACAGCGAGAGAGCAGAGTTAATCATGTGTAGAGTTTTACCGCCCTCTGCTGGGTGCACTTGAAAAAGACAAGAATAGTTATGATATTTTTTTTTCTAATAAAGCAACAATAATCACCAGGCCGCTTATGATTTATAATAATTAGAAAGCCAAGCACAGGCATCCTATTCAATAGGAAACACACACTATGGAGAAGCACTACCATAGTGCGTGACCCTTTTAATGGACGTGCTTTTAAAAAAAAAAAAACTGTACATTTTTATTGAAATTTTAGGTCATACATACAATAAATAAATGATTAATTAGCAGTGGTTATATTGCAGTCCAAAATGGTAACAAGAATCACAGAATACAAAGAATCATTATAGAACCATACAAGAAAGGTACAAGTAACAGTTGAAAAAAAAATAACTTAAAGGGGCACTATGGTGAAAAATTGTAAAATATGTGCAAACATATACAAATAAGAAGTATGTTTTTCCAGAGTAAAATGAGCCATAAATTAGTTTTCTCCTATGTTGCTGTCACTTACAGTAGGTAGTAGAATTCTGACAGAAGCGACAGGTTTTGGACTAGTCCATCTCTTCATGGGGGATTCTCAGGGATTTATTTATTTTCAAAAGCACTTACTGAATGGCAGTTGCTCTGTCCAACTTCCAAAAAACTGTGTAGCGAGCAGGGAAGCTGGCCAGCATCATTGTTTAAATCCTTTTTAGGGAACATCTTTATAAAGAATAAAAGCCTTGCTGAGAATCCCCTATGAAGGGATCGACCACTCCAAAACCTGTCGCTTCTGTCAGATTTCTACTACCTACTGTAAGTGACAGTAACATAAGAGAAAAGTAATTTATGGCTCATTTTACTCTGAAAAAAAACATACTTCTTATTTTGTCTATGTTTGCACATATTTTAAAATTTTTGGCCATAGTGCCCCTTTAAATGACAGCATAGAGAATAGTTAGAGTGTAAAACTACTAGTTTGGTCCAGTTCCTAAACAGCAGGTCTTCTGGAGTAGTATTTGAATGGTTATGTTCTGTACCTAATGGGGCCTGTCTGGACCGGTGCTGATAAGGGAAGCCATACTGCTTGCAATTCTATTTCTGGTACAATTGTCACAATGGAAGCTTGTATAATTAATATTGACTATTTGTCTGAAGTTCTTTTTGTCATACGTATGAAGATGTCCAATTTAATGCTTGGCCTTTCTATAAGAATACAATTATGTTAAAAAAGAACTTAACCATTGTTTGCATAAATATTTTTTTCTTGGAAACTTCAGGTTTCTTATAGACTTGCCCACTGAGGTGAAAATCTCCCACTGGTGCGGGGTCTAAGTGACCATGGGTCTTCACTAGAGCACCTCAAAAGGAACTATGAACTTAACTGCACACCAGGTTGCACTTTAAGTGAACCCTAAAAGCGTTTTGAAGAACAACGGACATTGAGTTGCAGGTCAGAAACATGCAAATGGTTGAGGGCAGGCTGCAAACATAGTCGGGTAAAAGGCCAAAGGTCGGTACAGGTGGCTTACAATTATACGCAGATAAACAGGGCAGAGGTCAGAGCAGTTGAAGATGAGACATAGTTGGAAAAAAAACTAAGGAGATACATGGGAGTCAATCAGGAAACAGGCACCAAGTACAGTCAGGTACTCAAGCTATCCCAAACTCAGTGAACTGTCAGCACCGGCTGCAGGGAGGGACTGTCTTTTATTTGCCAAGGCCTGTGTTTGGGTGTAAATTTTTGCATGCCGTGCATGTGCTAAAGTAAATATACATTTGTGCAACCTCATGCAAGTTAGTGCAACCACAGCACAAAAAATACAAACCATCTAACATGCGTAAAGACAAACAATGACAGATGTACTTCATTTGTGTGCTGTACTTCACATATTACAGGCCCACCATGTGAACTGTAAAAAAAAAAAAAAAAATCTGGTTGGCATCTGCCTACATATTAGAACTGGAATAGAGAGAACGGCTCTTATTGGCTCTCAACATTATCATAGTTCTTATATCTATACAAACAACAGAAAAAGACAAAGCATTTAACACACAAATACATCGACAGACCTACAAATATGCACAGTGGGAGACATGGCAGCACTTTCAAACAAACCCCATACCTGAATGTTTTATCTGCAATGGTGAGCAGAGCTCCAGAAACTAGACTATATTACACACCCAACATACACTGCAGGCAAAGAGGGGGACAGGGAGTTAGTGATTTATCTGCACCGGTGGGCAGAGCTCCAGAAACTGGACTATATTACACACCCTGCATACACTATAAACCAAGGGGGGGGGGGGGGGGGTGTTAGCTTCAAGGATAATTAGTGCACAAATTATGACCTAATAGACTTCCCCACGGCGGTGACGTACAGCCTTGGGGAAGACCTACCACTAACCTAGCAATAAAAACATAATTCCTCGTGCTGCTATTCATAAATGGCATACACATTTCATGAAACAATCAAACAGACAAATGATAAGCGCTCAAGGATGCACCTGAATTGTAAGCCATCAGAGGCAATGCAGAGCCCCCTAGGGCTAAATACATGCCTTGAATGCAAAACAGATGCACAATTATGTGCTAAATTTCTAATCTAAAAATTTGAAAGTGAATTTAAAACAGTGAAGGCAGCTAGCCACTAGTATACTTACATTCAATTTTGCACAATGGGAGACATGGCAGCGCTTTCAAGCAAACCCCATGTAACGATCGGTGTCAGCACGCAGAGAGAATCTGATTATTGGAGATCTGCAGTATCACCAAGAATGCAGATATATACCTGATTATTGATGATCTGCAGTATCACCAATAATCCGATATATTGCTAACCTCTGGACACCCAGCAAAAGAACACAATAAAGACAGTAATATATCACGGAAGTGTGGAAATATCCACCACACGGCAATTCCTCAGAGGTGTGGTTACCTCTGAATGGGAACCCCGTAAGTGAGATCCTCTAACCAGGCAGAGTGAGGAATCTTGACCCCTAGCAGTAATCGTCTGCTTGGGGCAGGCGTCTCGGAGAGGCAAGCCTCAGAGATAACCCTCCAGTGGGAGACGTTCCACTGAAGGGAGAAAGGTCAGACAGGCAAGGGTTCAGCAACAGAGATGACGGCAGCGGTACAGGAGCGGAAGGCAGAAGAGTAATCGGTAATCAGGCAGAGGTCGGCAACAAGAATCAGATAGGCAAAAGTACAATAGCGTAGAGAGAGAGAGTAGTCAAGGATAGCCGAAGTCAAAACACAGATACAGTATCAAAGTACAATCGTAACTAAGGTGTGAAATCCTTAGTATCAACACCAGGGCACTGAGCTAAGGTCTGAGCGCTAACACAGCAATGTATTCACGACAGCAGACAAGGAGCAACTGAAGCCCAGCTCCTTATATGCTGAGAGTCCCTCAGCTAATCCGCCCAGAAGCCCAACCAATCAGGAACCTTCCTGATGTCAGCTGACAGGAGAGTCAGCTGACCCTCCAACGTAGGAGGTAAGAGTCCTGCCTCCTTGCGCGCGCGCGTGTGATCCTCTGCCTCAGTGCATCAGAGAGGCCAGGCCCCGAGTCCACGCGCGCCTGCGTACCAAAGTCCGCTAGCCGCATTGCGGGACCCGCCGCCGTGTTGCCAGTGGCGGCGGCGGTGTCCGCATCCATCTGTGCCCGCAACTCCGCATGAGCGGCGGAGCCTGTCGGCTGGGAAGCGGAGACCGCCGCCATCTTGCCCCGCGCAGCGGCGTTGTCTCCGCTATCCCTCACAGTACCCCCCCCCCTTTGAGGAGTGGACTCCGGACACTTCCCACCCGGTTTCTCCGGGTGTACCTGATGAAATTTCTTCCTCAATCTTTCAGCATGCATACGATTCTGTGGAACCCATGACCTGTCCTCCACACCATACCCCCTCCAATGGACCAGATACTGGAGTGAATTCTGCACTAGACGAGAATCCAAAATCTTTTCAACCTCAAACTCTGTCTGGCCCTCTACCACGACTGGGGGGGGGGGGGGGGGGAGAGGAATCCACATACACTGCCGGTTTCAGTAAGGAGACGTGGAACGATCTCCCACATCTCATGCTGGCTGGAATATCAACAACATAAGAAACCTCATTGATCTTTTTGACCACCGGATGAGGCCCTATGAACCTAGGGCCCAACTTGGTGGACGGTTGTCTGAGTGCCAAATGTTTTGTTGACACCCACACCTTGTCTCCTGGAGCAAAGTGCCACTCAGCAGACCGTCTCTTATCGGCCTGTTTCTTTTGTCTCTGAAAGGCTATGCCTAAATCTCTTTTCACCTGTCCCCAACGCTCCCTCAAAGCTCTCTGCCAATCCTCTAGGGTAGGGAAGGGGGAGGAACACACAGGTAATGGGGAAAACTTAGGGGATTTTCCTGACACAACCTGAAAAGGAGACAACCCTGTTGACGAACTCTTCAGGTTGTTGTGCGCAAACTCGGCAAAGGGTAAAAATTTAACCCATTCGGTTTGCGCGTCCGCCACATAGCATCTCAGGAACTGCTCCAGGGCCTGATTAACCCTTTCGGTCTGCCCGTTGGTCTGTGGGTGATACCCTGAAGAAAAGGATAGGTTCATACCCAATGTATGGCAAAAAGCCCTCCAAAACTGCGACACAAACTGGACTCCCCTGTCAGAAACTACATCATCTGGGATCCCGTGCAAGCGGAAGACGTGCTGCACGAAGAGATCGGCCAACTCCTGGGCCGAGGGAAATCCTTTAAGGGGAACAAAATGGGCCATTTTGCTGAACCTATCTACGATTACCCTTATGACTGTCATGACTTCCGATCTGGGTAGCTCACCAATAAAATCCATGGACAGATGGGTCCATGGTTCACTTGGTACCGGCAAGGATTGTAGGGTACCCACTGGAGCCAGTCGGGAAGGCTTGCTCCTGGCACACACCACACACTCTCGGACAAACTCCTTACAATCCGAGGCCAAGGAGGGCCACCACACACACCTAGTGAGTAAATCCAGAGTGCGAGTGGTCCCCGGGTGACCTGCATTCTTATGGGCGTGGAACAGCTGCATGATCTGCAACCGGAACGGAAGTGGTACGAAAAGAACCCCATCTGGTTTCCCCTCCGGAGTATCCAGTTGGTAGGAGGCTAATGTAGCCGCCCAATACTCCCAAGTTTCAGTGGCAGCTAACACTACCTTACGGGGTATAATGCCCTCTGGAAGTGTAGACTGAGCTGTCTCAGGTTCAAAACATCTGGAGAGAGCGTCTGCCTTTACATTTTTAGAACCTCGGGTGTAAGTGATGACAAACCGAAGCGAGAAAAGAACAACGACCAGCGGGCCTGTCTGGGAGTAAGTCTTTTGGCGCCCTCAATGTACTCCAAGTTCTTATGGTCAGTATATACAACAATGGTATGTTCTGCTCCCTCAAGCCAGTGACGCCATTCCTGAAAGGCCAGCTTGATGGCAAGGAGTTCCCTGTTGCCTACATCGTAGTTTCTTTCAGCAGGAGAGAATCTACGTGAAAAGTAGGCACAGGGATGTGTCTTGCCCTGCCCACCTGAACGTTAAGACAAGACTGCCCCCACCCCAATCTCCGAGGCATCTACCTCCACCATGAAGGGAGGGGTGACATCGACGTGTCTCAATATTGGTGCAGAGCAAAATAATTTTTTAAGGGTGTTGAAGGCTGACTGGGCCTCAGATGACCAATGGTAAGGGTCCACCCCTTTCTTGGTTAGACTAGACAGAGGGGCTACTACCGAAAAGAATCGCTTGATAAATCTCCGGTAGTAGTTAGCAAAACCAAGGAACCTCTGAAGTGCCTTTAAGCCTACCGGTTGCGGCCACTCTAAGACAGACGAAACCTTTTCTGGGTCCATAGAGAGACCTGACGTTGAAATAATGTATCCCAGAAAAGGAATTTGAGTGACCTCGAAGAGGCACTTCTCTAGTTTTGCATACAACAAATTTTGTCTCAACTTCTTCAACACATATTTGACATGCTTGCGATGCTCTACGAGGTTTGGAGAGAAAATCAGTATGTCATCAAGGTATACCAAGACAAACTTCCCTAACACCTCCCTGAAGACCTCGTTAATCAACTCCTGGAAGACGGCCGGGGCGTTACACAACCCGAAGGGCATAACTAGATACTCGTAATGCCCGTCGGGTGTATTGAAGGCCGTCTTCCACTCGTCACCAGCCCTAATGCGTACCAGGTTGTATGCCCCACGTAGGTCCAATTTTGAGAAAATACTGGCATTGGTAATCTGGGCAAAGAGATCGTCTATCAGAGGCAACGGATAGCGATTCTTTATGGTGATCTTGTTCAGACCTCAGTAGTCAATACAAGGTCTAAGACCACCATCTTTCTTTTGAACAAAGAAAAACCCCGCCCCGGCCGGTTACCGAGAAGGGCGGATGAATCCCTTTGCCAGGTTCTCAGTAATGTACTCCCGCATCGCCAGTTTCTCCGGTCCAGAAAGATTATAGAGATGACCCTTAGGGGGCATACAACCAGATCTTAGATCGATAGGGCAGTCGAAACTCCGATGTGGTGGGAGTTTATCAGCGGACCTAGGACAGAACACATCTGCAAATTCAGCGTATTGAGCTGGTACCCCTTTAACCTCTACCTTGGCAGCACAAATGGCAATCCTCCCCAAACAATGAGTGTGGCAAAAAGGTGACCAGCTGAGTAGCTGACCTGAAGCCCAATCTATCTGTGGGGAATGGAGCTGTAACCAGGGCATCCCGAGAATTACGGTGGAGGTTGCCATGCGCAAAACAAGAAACTGTAAAGTCTCCTTATGTAGAACCCCTATTGTGCATGACAACCTCGGGGTCTGAGAGAGAGGTTGTCTACACTGTAGGGGAGAATCATCCACTGCTGTGACGACTATTTGTCGGTCCATGGGCTGTAAGGGCACACCCAGCCCTTTCACAAACTCGTAATCTATAAAATTGGCCGCGGACCCAGAGTCCACGAAAGCTTCAGTACAAACGGTAAAATTCCCCCAGGAAATGGAACACCGGAGGAGTAACCGATTATTCTGACTTAGAGGTAAGCTCTGTGCGTCTAGGGTATTACCTCTAACTACACCTAGACGGCAGCGTTTCCCGATTTCCTGAGGCAATCTTGAGCAATGTGACCCTGCTCTGCGCAATATAGACAAAGATTTTTTGCCCTCCTGCGCTCTTTCTCAGCTCGAGTCAACCGAGAATGTCTGATTTGCATCAGTTCGTCAGTGGGGGGGGGGGGGGGGGGGTAGGCAATGAGGATGCATAAGAGAGAGCTCTTACTGCATTCCTGCCTCTCGATTGGCGCTGATAGCGCAATCTGCGATCCGCACGTATCGCCAAGGAAATGGCGTCATCGACGGACTTGGGTTCTGGGTGTCCTAACATCAATTCAGAGACTGCGTCTGATAGGCCTGAGAGGAAACAGTCTAGTAAGGCGTAGGACCCCCACCTAGACGACACAGCCCACCTTCTGAATTCGGCCGCATAAACCTCCACCGAATCTCGACCCTGCTTGAGAGTTTTGAGCTTCCTCTCAGCAGTGATCGAAGCATCCGGATCATCATAAATTATAGCCATTGCTTTAAAGAACTAAGACAATAAGGTCTTAATAAAGGTCACCCTTTGCTGGTCAGTACCTGACAAAGTTGGTCGTAGCTCAAAATAAGACAAAACCCGGTTGCGAAAGTTCTGGAAGTCGGATCTTTGCCCTGAAAACTTTTCGGGCACTGATATATGGAGATCCGTGACCGGAGGGGATTGCACAGTGGCCACAGTCGTCTGCAAGACCAGTACAGACCCAGCCAATTGGTTGATCTGAGTCTGTTGCGAATTAACCACCTCAATGAGGTTATTAAGTGAGGTGGTTAGAGTCTCGATCTGACTGCGTAGTGCTTCCATACTGTATGGTCTGCTGTTCTGTAACGATCAGTGTCAGCACGCAGAGAGAATCTAATTATTGGCAATCTGCAGTATCACCAAGAATGCAGATATATACCTGATTATTGATGATCTGCAGTATCACCGATAATCAGATATATTGCTAACCTCTGGACACCCAGCAAAAGAACACAATAAAGACAGTAATATATCACGGAAGTGTGGAAATATCCACCACACGGCAATTCCTCAGAGGTGTAGTTACCTCTGAATGGGAACCCCGTGAGTGAGATCCTCTAACCAGGCAGAGTGAGGAATCTCGACCCCTAGCAGTAATCGTCTGCTTGGGGCAGGCGTCTCGGAGAGGCAAGCCTCAGAGATAACCCTCCAGTGGGAGACGTTCCACTGAAGGTAGAAAGGTCAGACAGGCAAGAGTTCGGCAACAGAGATGACGGCAGCGGTACAGGAGCGGAAGGCAGAAGAGTAATCGGTAAACAGGCAGAGGTCGGCAACAAGGATCAGATAGGCAAAAGTACAATAGCGTAGAGAGAGAGAGTAGTTAAGGATAGCCGAAGTCAAAACACAGATACAATATTAAAGTACAATCCTAACCAAGGTGTGAAATCCTTTGTATCAACACCAAGGTACTGAGCTAAGGTCTGAGCGCTAACACAGCAATGTATTCTCGACAGCAGACAAGGAGCAACTGAAGCCCAGCTCATTATATGCTGAGAGTCCCTCAGCTAATCCGCCCAGAAGCCCAACCAATCAGGAACCTTCCTGATGTTAGCTGACAGGAGAGTCAGCTGACCCTCCTACTTAGGAGGTAAGAGTCCTGCCTCCTTGCGCGCGCGCTCGTGTGACCCTCTGCCTCAGTGCATCAGAGAGGCCAGGCCCCGAGTCCACGCACGCCCGCGTACCAAAGTCCGCTAGCCGCATTGCGGGACCCGCCGCCGTGTTGCCAGTGGCGGCGGCGGTGTCCGCATCCATCTGTGCCCGCAACTCCGCATGAGCGGTGGAGCCTGTCGGCTGGGAACCGGAGACCGCCGCCATGTTGCCCCGCGCGGCGGCGTTGTCTCCGCTATCCCTCACACCCCATACCTGAATGTTTTATCTGCAATGGTGAGCATCCTTGAGTGCTTATCATTTGTCTGTTTGATTGTTTCATGAAATGTGTAGACCTACAAATAGTTTACTCCTAACGGGCTCACCATTTGAGCTGTAAAAAAAGTTGGTTGGCATCTGCAAATAGAGAGTACTGCTATGGCTAATGGGGAGGAGGAAGCCATAGAATGTGGAATAGGGGGTGTAAAATTGAAAACATGAATGCCGCTGTTGCGTTTTCACCTCCTTTGTTTGTATCTAGCCTAAGTCTACCTACTTTACCCATTCATTTATAACATGAATGCTGCTGCTGTGTCCTCTTCACCTCATTTGTTTGTATCTAGTATAAGTCTACCTACTTTAGCCCAAGTCTACCGGAGGTGCAGAACACTCCCAGTAGTGGGGTGCATGCACAGCTGGGCCGCGTATGCGCAGTATCCCCACACCGGAGGATGGTGTGGGAGCAATCAGCCTGAAGGGGGCTGGAGGAAGCCCCAGGTATGTATATATATATATATTTTTAAACCCTCCTTCCCCATCCCAAAACCAAAATTGGTTTTTAAAGGAAGTGAAAAAAGTAAACAGTTAAAATATGACAGAACTGACAGGTTTTGGACTAGTCCATCTCCTAATGCCGGATTCTTAGGGTTTTCTTTGTTTTCAAAAACATTTAGTGAAAGGCAGTTGCTAAATCTAACTGCCAAAATAGTAAGATAACAGTTAGGTTCCCTAGTGGCAGTTTGACTTAGCAACTGTCGTTGAGTGAATGCTTTTGTTAACAAAGTAAGCCCAGAGAATCCCCCATGAGAAGATGGACTAGTCCAAGATCTGCCCGTTCTGTCAGATTTTAACTGCTTACTTTTTTCTCCACAGTGGTCTTTTAAACTACTCCCAACAAGCAGTTTTGCTTCAGTCTGATTAAAGAGGAGCTGTTAGGTATAGGGTCTCAGAGAAAATAAACACATATATCAGTAGCTAAAGATTGGCTGTACTTACATTACATATGCATTTCACTGTCCACGTTTGGATTTCACAGAATTTGTATATAGTATATGCAGAGATAGATGCTCCTGACAGCTCATGGCAGGCTCCATGTTTGTGAAGCCAAATGTGTCGTCATGTCCTGCCTGCTTCTGATCACAGATAAGCTCGTTCTTGAACAACACGGTGTGCAGTGAATATTAATGAGCCATGTGGCTAGGAACAATAGCTGACTCCTGCAGTGAAACTCTGCCCCGAGATTTATCAGTGTTTCGCGCTGGTCTGATTAGAAGCTCCTGTACTGTCTCATTAGCAGCCGAGGGGAGGGCCCCAGAATGCTTTGCAGTTTAGCTGCGGCTTGCGTCTTTATGGGTCTATAACAGACTTTAAGATAAGCACACATCAAAGGTAACTGAAATGTTTATCTTCACTAATGGCTTTTGAGCTTCCTTCTAAACTGTTTAACACAGGAGAATAGAGGTTTAAATTAGCTTCTGCAGCCTGACAGTTACTCTTTAAATGACTCAATGAAATGGCCTTAACTGTATGTTTGGGTTAGCTAGAATGTGTGCAGAGTAGGGTGTAGCCTGTAATGTTTTTTTTCTATAAACAATTGTCTCAAAAAAGTAAATATTGGCAAATATAAAAAAGTGATTACAGAACAGTGAAATTAAGCACTCATAATAATATAAATTAATAATCTGTGGAAAACACAACATCTGTGAAAATAACTTCTTCCAAAGCCATGTCAAAGACAAATAATAAATGGCTGATTTAATGGAATTTTATTTGTGTCAAAAATATGCAAATGTTCTCATCTTTCATGTTGATGGTAAAAAAAAAAAAATGCACCCATTCCGGCTCATATTATTTATAGAGAGCAGTGTAAAACAATGTATTATGATAATGTATTAACCCTCTTGGCGGTATTCCTAAGTGTAGCTCAGGATTACTTTTTACAGCAATAAGCAGTAACCCCGAGCTACAATTGTGGATGCCGCTGGGAGGGCCGGGTGCAGTGTGCAAGGCGGAGCTGTAATCACCTCCACGAGATCCAGGGGCAGGCAGCAGCTCGTCTTCTCTGTGTTAGGTGACTATAAGAAGCCCATGACTATGCCAAGATCACTGCTGGTTACATGACGATAAACAGCGACCTCAGCATAGAGACAGAGTGCCCCCCAGAGGACAGGTGGAAGTCTAGCAGCAAGTGGCCAGATCCCAGGGAGGTGAGTAACATACCCTATTCTGCACACTTTGCATAGGGGACAGGGGTCACTCAGGGGACCTATACTGAATGGGGGGGTGGCACCCACTGAGTACATAAGTTCTCACCGCCCAGTCAGTAAGGCACAAGGTGAGCCGAATGACAGCTCACCCTGCTGCCACTGAAATTCCGAGTGGCGTTAAATACTATCGCCCCTCCAAGTCATAGCAGCTCAGAGGGAGAAGTAATTTGGGAGTCCAGCTATTGCCGGTACCCCAATTACATTTCAAATCCTGCTATACCGCTATAGACCTAATAACATTATCTCTATGGAGGCGCCCAGGCTAAGATGCTATGGGGCAGTGAGTGTATGCCAAAATGGCCTGCTTCCCACCCACTGGCTCCGTATACTGAAAAGGGCACTCTCTGGCTACCTGTAATGGGGGTACAATTTCTACCTGAACTGGGGCGAGGGGGCACTGCCTGGCTACCTATAAAAGGGGGGGCGCACACCCACTTATATTTGGGGACCTCTCTGGCTATCTACACTGGAGAGGGGGGAACTTTCTGGATACCCATAATGGGGGTACACTCTGGCTGCCTAAACTAGGGGGGGAATTGTACCACTTTTTTGAAACTAAATCTGGAAAGAATCATACCACTAAGGTTATTTAAAAAAAACTTATGCTAGAAAAATAAAGTAAAGTAAAATAAAGTTGTAGCTTATCGGACAACCACTGTAATATTTGAGAAAAAAAAATTCAGACCTTAAGAATGTGAAATCATAGAATACAGGGCACTGGTGTCAACAGTCAGCTACTTACAAATTACTTTTCCATTTCAAGTTCTCTAATTTTTCTCATGTTTTTAGCATCACTTCTACAACTAAAAAGATTTTA
>NC_090654.1:109507726-109642726 GCF_040937935.1 Hyperolius riggenbachi | reverse complement strand
CAGCTTCAATCGCTCCTATGCAGACTGCACAGCAGCGGCAATCTGTGGCGGCCATATTGAGGGGGGAATGAGAACCCGACCCATTTAAAGGGGTCGAGGCTCGACCGGGGCCGGTATTACTGCGGGAGCCATGGGGGAATGAACGGGAGGGCGCGGATGGCGTCCTCCATGGATCTGGATTATGAAAAGGTATCTAACTTTTTTCACATTTGTGGCCTTAAAAGTCCGTTAAATATTGTTTCCTGCTATCTTTTTAACATATCCTGCAAATTTGGTGTTGCTAGGATGTAAGGGGCCTTTGCTATTAACTGCTAAAGTCGGCGGGTAATGATAACCAACCAGAATTATAGGGGTGCAAAAGTGCTGAATTCTGCCATAGCCTTCCATTAGGCTCCCTATTTCACTTTCAAAAATCTCAAATCTTTTCAAAGGACGATGACTCAGCAGTACCAAATTTTCTAGCATTGTAGGGACTCTTAGGGAGATCATGACTGGTAAGTTTCGGGCCTCTAGGCCAAAAAGGTCAGAGCCTTGGGTCACAAAACCTGTTTATTTGGGCAATGTCAATGGTGGAAATTCTGACGAACATAAATCGCAGCCATGGCCGTTAGCAACATCTGAATCTCACGACATGTCTCATGCAGGTAGAAGGCATATTGTTATACTTGGAATCCAAAGATGGATTCCCTACATCTCTGCAAACCAGAGTTACAGGGGTGCAAAAGTGGTAAAATTTCCCATAGGCTTTCATTGGGCCTCCTATTTACCGTTCCAAAATCTCACACCATTTCAAAGGGCAATGGCTCAGCAGTACCAAATTTTCTAGCATTGTAGGGACTCTTAGGGGTATCATGACTGGTGAGTTTCGGGGCCCCTAGGCCAAAGAGGTCATAGCCTTGGGTCACAAAAACCTGTTTATTTGGACAATGTCAATGGTGGAAATTCTGATGAACATAAATCGCAGCCATGGCCGTTAGCAACGTCTGAATCTCATGACATGTCTCATGCAGGTAGAAGGCATATTGTTATACTTGGAATCCAAAGATGGGTTCCCTACATCTCTGCAAACCAGAGTTACAGGGGTGCAAAAGTGGTAAAATTCCCCATAGGCTTTCATTGGCTCCATATTTCACTTTCCAAAATCTCAAATCTTTTCAAAGGGCGATGGCTCAGCAGTACCAAATTTTTCTAGCATTGTAGGGACTCTTAGGGAGATCATGACTGGCGAGTTTCGGGCCCCTGCCAAAGAGGCCATAGCCTTGGGTCACAAAAACCTGTTTATTTGGACAATGTCAATGGTGGTTCCCTACATCTCTGCAAACCAGAGTTACAGGGGTGCAAAAGTAGTAAAATTCCCCATAGGCTTTCATTGGGCTTCCTATTTACCGTGCCAAAATCTCACACCATTTCAAAGGGCAATGGCTCAGCAGTACCAAATTTTCTAGCATTGTAGGGACTCTTAGGGGGATCATGACTGGTGAGTTTCGGGCTCCTAGGCCAAAGAGGTCATAGCCTTGGGTCACAAAAACCTAATCATGCTACTTTTTCTATTGCTACTTTTTCTATTGGATTGATCATAATGGTACATGCTAGGCCAGCTTTAGCATGTAGTGTGGTTGGTGGTCTAGGGGGTAAGTCAGATACCTCAGATACCTACTACACACTGAGACCTGGGTTCAATCCCAGCCAAGGTATGTAAGTTGGCTTTTAAAAAAGTACAAATCCTTAATCATGCTACTTTTTCTATTGGATTGATCATAATGGTACATGCTAGGCCAGCTTTAGCATGTAGTGTGGTTGGTGGTCTAGGGGGTAAGTCAGATACCTACTACACACTGAGACCTGGGTTCAAATCCCAGCCATGGTATGTAAGCTGGCTTTGAAAAAGTACAAATCCTTAATCATGCTACTTTTTCTATTGATTGATCATAATGGTACATGCTAGGCTGGCTCCAGCATGTAGTGTGGTTGGTGGTCTAGGGGCAAGTCAGATACCTCAGATACCTACTACACACTGAGACCTGGTTCAATTACCTGCCAAGGTATGTAAGCTGGCTTTTGAAAAAGTACAAATCCTTAATCATGCTACTTTTTTTCTATTGGATTGATCATAATGGTACATGCTAGGCCAGCTTTAGCATGTAGTGTGGTTGGTGGTCTATGGGGTAAGACAGATACCTACTACACACTGAGACCTGGGTTCAAATCCCAGCCATGGTATGTAAGCTGTTTTGAAAAACTGCAATTCCCTGCAAGATGATGGATGATACAAGAGGATGGATGGATGGGAGAGAGAGAGAGAGAGAGAGAGAGAGAGAGAGAGAGAGAGAGAGAGAGAGAGAGAGAGAGAGAGAGAGAGAGAGAGAGAGAGAGAGAGAGAGAGAGAGAGAGAGAGAGAGAGAGAGAGAGAGAGAGAGAGAGAGAGAGAGAGAGAGAGAGAGAGAGAGAGAGAGAGAGAGAGAGAGAGAGAGAGAGAGAGAGAGAGAGAGAGAGAGAGAGAGAGAGAGAGAGAGAGAGAGAGAGAGAGAGAGGATTTTTTTGGAAAAAGAAAGTCGAATTTTCGAACACGAATTTTGTGCCGAATTTTATTAATGAAATCCGAACCGAATTCGAATTTTGAGATTGCATCCAAATTTGAATTTTTCCGAATCCGAATTTTACTTGGACCTGAATTCGAATGTACCCGAATCGAATTTTGGTACATTTGAGCAACCCTGCCAGGGAAGCCATATGGGGAGGTAGGGGTAAAGCACTAAACACTAGGAAACTGTAAAGGGGAGGGTGGGGGTCTATAGACACCAGGGAAATGTATACGGGAAGGGAGGACCACTAGACACTAGATAATTTAATAAGGGAGGAAGGTGGCCAGTAGACATTGAGGGTTGGCCCGTGACTAGGTTTCAGTGTACAATTTCGGCCCACTTTGTATTTGAGTTTGACACCCCTGAGCTAGGTGATATTTTTACACCTTATCAATAAAATGCCTTTTAAAGAGGAGGAAAGAAAAAAAAACATTCTATCTGAACTAATTCTATCTGAACTAGATCTTCTCCCTGAGGCTGACGATCAGCTCCTTGCCATCCTAATGCCAGAATGGGCATTCTGCAGGCGTGCCTTTCCTGCAAAGGATGCTACTTCCCCCTATTAGGATGCCGACAAGCTGCTAGTCAGTAATTTCAGGGGGCACAGCAGAGGAAAGGGGGAACAGAGAGGACACAGTTGCATGTCACTGAGCAAGGAACATGCCTCCGTGTCCATTTGTAATATAACATCCGCCTCAGGTACACTTTAAGTCACCAGCAGGCTAGAAAATACTCCGAATAATTTTGACAGTACTTTTTCACTTTCACTAACTGAAAAGTTATTTTAAACAGAAGATGAAAAATGATCTCCTAGGAGAAAACTTAAGAGAAAAAGGAAATTGGATCCGGCCCAATATCGGAGAAGATAATACGCTTTATAATTTTTGGGCTGGAGATTCTGATACATGTTTTGTACCCCCTATTACGTTTATCCAATGTCTTTTATGTGTAATAAGATTGTTATCATAGTTCTTTTTTGCCCCAATTACGGTAAATGTATCTTTTGTTGTTGTTAATGGCAAACTATCAGTCATATCTGGCTTCTTATTCAATTCTGTATCCATAGTTATAAATGCCACTGAATTTGTAATCAGGGAAATATCTTTCCCTATATCTTTAATCTTGTCATGCATTTTATTCAGTTCCTCTGATCTAGACTTAATAATGATTTTGATGACAGTAAAGAATAAGTATATAAAGCTTCCAGCTAATCCTGTTTGAAGGCTTTATCACTAAAATTAAATGATGGGAATTTTTTAACACTTAGGCCATGTGGATCTGCTGCTAATTATTAAATCCTCTCAAAGTTTGCATCTTCTGCTATAATTTTTTTTTCAATTTGTTATATAAAACATAAAGGAGAAAAAGTATGCACTGTAATACAAATATACATACATACACACACAACGCAGGTGGGAAATAACCTCATTACATATATAAATACATAGTACAACACAGCCTGGGCCAAAAAGGCTTCGTACCAGCACTGTATTGCCCATCTGGATACAAACATCTAATAAAGAGAACTTAAAGCATAAAAGCATACCAGAGCCGAAAAGACTGGGAGAAACGGGAAACAGGCATTTACGGGTAGCTGTCCAGAGGGTCTCCGCTTCCCCCGTTCTGGCATCAGTGCGCAGGTGCTGGCCCAGCTTCGCACATCCTACAGTGCACAACCGCAGTCGGAGTGCTCTGCGCATGCGCATGACGTCACGATGCCTGTGCACTGAGGTCCGACCCCGGCAACTCAGAAGAGGCTGTCGGGGACATTTAGCTACAAAAGGAGAGGGACAGAGGAGAACGGGGAGCGGTGGCCATCAGGACAGCTCCCCGTACATGCCTGCTCCTCCTAATCTTTTTCAGCCCTGGTATCCTTTAATAAAGTCTATACATTGCTCGTAGCAGACAGTGCATTAAATAAAATATCCAGGATTATAAACTGTAAGATGCCAACATGGCATCTCCTTCCCTCACAACAGTAATCTGGATCAAATTGTACTGTCTTCACATAGAAAGTAAAGGATAAAATGCACACATAATGGTAATAAAGTTCTTTCTCGAGCTGCACCACCTCATCAGAGCTGGAACAAGATCCTCCAGCACCCAAAGCTGAGACACCAAAGTACACCCCTCCATCTCTCCCACCCCAGCCATCACACACTGATTGCTACTAGACTAAGAGGCGCCCCAGGGCCCCCAACCCCTTAATCTCTAGTTATCTGGCTTGCAGTTACTGCCATGTGTCCCCTTTTCTTATTTCTCTCTGCTTCAAACACAATAGGAGACTGTTAGCTGAGCATATTTGGCGCCCCCTCCTACACTGCGCCCTGAGGCTGGAGCCTCTCTTGCCTCGGCCTGGACCTCATTAATTAGGGTAAACAAATGAGAAATCTTGGGGCTGTCAAAACAAACCATTTTAGAACTACCACCTTCCTGGACAGGAATAGGGTTTCTCTTATAAAAAAAATAGGGAACGCTACACGGAGTTGAGTGTCATCCTTGTTAAGGGGCCATGCTAATCTTCTCTGTATCTTGCTTATAATTTTAGCATACTGGTATTTCCTGCCGATGCGATAACCTCCTGCCATCATTTTAATTCCTTGATCAATGAATCTTTCAGTGCCTTAAAGTGGACTTCAATTTAAACAGTAATATAAATCAGATAGTGGGTTTGACATTTTCCGCAGCACTTTACACAGTATATAGTCTTGCCACTAGCTGTCTCTCAGAGGGGCTCACAATCTAATCCTTACCGTAATAATAATACTAGTCATATGCGCCTATCATAATCTAAGGCCAATTTTAGGGGAAGCCAATCAACGCTATCCCATAGCTGTACTGCATCTGTACTGTGAGGAATACTGTACTGCTTCCGGCTGCATTGCAGGGGCCCCAGCCACTCAGTAACAGAGGTGTGCTAGTCATCAATGACAATGCTGACCACTGTAAATACAAGTCGTACTGTTTGGGTTTTTCTGTTGCTGACCACAATGGAAAACATTGCAATAGGCATGCAAAAGTTGTGTGAAAAAGCCCATAAGAAAGGATTAGTGTTAGTACACTTCTGTTTGTCAGCAGAGCGGCAGACCTGGTCCGAACCAAGCATTATAAACATATGCCAAAAATCAGGATTGTGCTTTTACAAACCCTAAAATAGCTATTATTATTTTTTTTTTTTATATAGCACCGACATCTTTGCTTTTACAGAGTAAATAGACATGTCACTTAACTGTTCCTAGGAGGAGCTCACAATCGAATCCCTCCTATATGTCTATTGTAGTCTAGGGCCAATTTTAGGGTGAAGACAATTAACTTCTCTGTATATTTTTGGGATGTTTAAGGAAACTGGAGCACCCAGAGGAAACCCACACAGACACAGGGAGAACATACAAACATTGTGCAGATAGTGCCCTGGCTGGGATTTGAACCGGGGACCCAGCGCTGCAAGCCACCCACACTATCCACTAAGCCATTGAGCTACCCTACGCATCATGCACAATGGGTTTTTTTTGGAAAGTGAAGTAATAGTAAAACGCAAGTATAATACTTACAAACCTGGGCTGCCCTTTAGGCAACCACTCTGAATACGCAGGTGGGGAGATTAGGCCTGTCCCCACTCAGGGCTAAGATGTCGCTCTCTGTAGAAGGAAAAAAGGGTTTTTTCACCCTTCCACCAAGGGTGGATGACTTGATATACGGAGATGCAGAGGCGCCAAAAGAGTAAAATTATCTAAAATGTTTAAAAGTATTCAGTTGGCGGTGGTGGCCCGGCAGCACCCAAAACAGACACAATGCTGTTGATTGAAGAAACAATAATTTATTCACATACTCTTATTAAAAATGCAACGCGTTTCACGGGCAACATCCCGCTTCATCAGGCGATGAACAACTGGAGTATCTCACAGCGTGGGGTCCAATACGTGCTTGGCACCTCTTCCCAATACTTTTAAACATTTTAGATAATTTTACTCTTTTGGCACCTCTGAATCTCCGTATATTATTATATTAAAAATACACACTACAAAGTGAAATTGTTCTTTACCATACACAAGATAAACATTTATATCGCTCTTTTCTCCTGACAGACTCAATTCTCCAGAGCTGCAGCCACTACGACGCGATCCATAGGCTGTATCAGTGTAAGGGAGATTTGCCCAAGGTCTCCTACTAAATAGGTGCAGGTTTACTGAACAGGAAGAGGTTACATAAACCCCATTATGAAAGAAATCCTGAAGATTATGACCAATGTATGGCCACCTTTAGAGCTTGTGCAGGTGTAAATCAGGGTCAACCAGGTAATGAGGTACACAGAATTGTGAACCAAATTTAAGAACATAATCATAATTAGTGATGGTCATGTATGGGAGAACTCATGGAGAAGCATGTGATCAGTTTGGTTAGATGATACCATATGTAAGTCGCTGATATGCTAGCCATGATCATATGCTAAAGCAGGATGTGATCACAGCAAATCTGTGAGAAACCGCGGAAGAGCCGCCGCAAATACTCAGAGTGAGGCGGCTGATTCCGCGTCTAGCATGGCATCTGGAGTGTTTAGGCACACATCCACTAGCGGGACGGAACGCGGAGAAACCGCCGCATGCCTAGCGGTCAGGGCGGCGGAGTCCGCGTCCGACGCGGCGGTCGGTATGCATAGGCCTACTACTGACACAGTGGCTGAGCGCGGGGAAACCTCCGCATGCTCGGTTGGCGGTGCGGCTGCCCCCGCGCTCGAACAGGCTGACACATTACAACACATGTCTGGTGTGGCTGGGACTGATAGTCCACACCGGCTCAGGAGGACACGCGCGCGCAGAGAGGCGGGGCCTTTATGACAGTCAGAAGGGAGTCAGCTGACCAAGCCGGTCAGCTGACAATTTCAGCAACTTCCATTGGTCCGGCACTTAGGGGAGGCGCTAGTGAGCGCTGGTGTATATATACTGGATGCTGGTCATTTCTCTGGTGTCTGGCGTTGCGATCACTACGTGGTAGCACTCAGACCTTGTCAGTATCTGTGTTATTAGACAGTTTCCAAGGTGTCGATGGCCAAGGATCTCACACCTTAGTCTAGGAAGTCTGTTATTATCTGTATTATATTCTAGATCAGTTTCCAAGGTGTTGACGGCCAAGGAACTCACACCTTAGCTTAGGCATTGTTGATTATTTGTTATGACCTTCTGCTTTCCTGACCATTCTTTTGATCTCTGATTTTGTACCTTTATCATTCTGATAATCTGTTGCCAAATCTCGGCTAGTCTCTGGATTCTGCACCTGCCTCCTGTCTCTGTACCTTATCTGTCCGTGTGTTTACGACCTGGCTTGTCCGACCTCGAGAACTATCTCTCCTGTTAGGAGATAGTTCGCAGATCTGTCAGTGACACTTCTCCATTGGTGTCACTCACGCTCTGTCCTTCCCACTGTCAGTCTGACTCCTCCCCGTGGAGAGTCCAGACTACGGAAGGAACCAGTTGCCGAGCAGAATTCCTATCTGCTCTTGCACCTGTCTTCCAGGTGCGATCCTCAAAGTATTACTGTTGTACCAAAACACTCTTATCACTCAGGTGTCCAGAGGTTAGAGATATATCTGATTATCGGTGATACTGCAGATCATCAATAATCTGGTATATATCTGCATTCTCGGTGATACTGCAGATCACCGGTAATCAGATCCTCTCTGTGTTACACTGATCGTTACAAAATCAAAGCCTCGCAAATCTCTCAGCTGATCAAAAAAATCACATGCTTCTCCATGACTTCTCCTAGACATGACCATCACTAATTATGATTGTACATTATGTCCTTAAATTTGGAGTCCAAATTTTTTGTACCTCATTACCTGGTTGACCCCAATTCATACCTGCACAAGCTCTAAAGGTGGCCATGCACTGGTCAATGTGCCAATCAGATAGATCAGATTCTTAACCAGCTGAGCGGTCTGGACGAGCTCAGCTCGTCCAACACCGCCAGCGGCTGCCGCTCAGGCCCTGCTGGGCCGATTTTAACGAAATAAAAAGCAGCACACGCAGCCGGCACTTTGCCAGCCGCGTGTGCTGCCTGATCGCCGCCGCTCTGCGGCGATTCGCCGCGAGCAGCGGCGAAAGAGGGCCCCCCTAGCCGCCTGAGCCCAGCGTAGCCGGAACAAAAAGTTCCGGCCAGCGCTAAGGGCTGGATCGGAGGCGGCTGACGTCAGGACGTCGGCTGACGTCGATGACGTCACTCCGCTCGTCGCTATGGCGACGATATAAGCAAAACAAGGAAGGCCGCTCATTGCGGCCTTCCTTGTTTATTCTGGGCGCCGGAGGCGATCGGAAGATCGCCTCCGGAGCGCCCTCTAGTGGGCTTTCATGCAGCCAACTTTCAGTTGGCTGCATGAAATAGTTTTTTTTTTATTTAAAAAAAACCCTCCCGCAGCCACCCTGGCGATTTAATCAGAACGCCAGGGTGGTTAATAAATGTCAGCACAAAATCTATTTCTATTTCAAAATCTATTTCCCTACCCCCCCCCCCCCCCCCCCCCCCCCCCATACTGTGCAGAGTGTAAGGGCAGCTACTGTACGGGGCAGCGTAATGACTCCTACCTGTCCACCTAATTCTCTTTGTCTCTGTCTGTCTTCTCTCAACGCCTGTCTCTTCACTCTCAGGGAGCTGTGTGAGTGACTACACACTAGAGATCAAGCACTAGTCTAGTGGCACATTCCTTGCATAACCTCTAGAGGCCTCTCTTATTTGGCCTCAGTTGTTTAGTCAAGTGAGAAGTTTTAAATCAGGATGATACCATTTATTGGCTAACTACAAATGAATAAGAATAAACAAGCTTTCGGCCTTGCAGCCTTCCTCAGGTTTACATCCTGTTAGTTTGCAAGCTGGTGGTACAGACAGCTTATATACATGCAACATCAAAAGGGAAAACATATATTTTTTTCAAGCATAAATACATCATTAAGATGCCTTAATACAAACAGACCATCTAAATGGGGTAAGATAAGGATCCTTGTTTACTTTATTGCTCACAGACCTGGTATTAGGATTGACCCAGAGGTATCGTAAATTCTTAGTTCACAAGTTCAGCTAGGGTGGCTGAGACAGTTCATATATCATCAATCTCATACCAATATAGAAAGTTGTTGTCCTTATTCAGACCCTTCTGCACAGCTTTGAAACAATTTATAAATTTTGTTTCTGCTATTAATCGATCATTTGACGTTTTGAAGCCGCCCTTCAGGGCAGTGACACGAAGATCATCCATGCTGTGTCCGTTGGACCGAAAGTGTGTAGCAACTGGGAGTCCAGATTTGGTATCAATAATAGTGTGCCTGTGCAGCCTAGAACAGCCTGATTTTACATGCTTCCCAAGATCCACAAAGAGGGAAACCCAGGCAGGCCCATAATCTCAGGGAGCGGAACTCTTACCGAGAACATCTCAGGGTGGCTGGAAAACATCTTTCTATAACAACTTTCTATATTGGTATGAGATTGATGATATATGAACTGTCTCAGCCACCCTAGCTGAACTTGTGAACTAAGAATTTACGATACCTCTGGGTCAATCCTAATACCAGGTCTGTGAGCAATAAAGTAAACAAGGATCCTTATCTTACCCCATTTAGATGGTCTGTTTGTATTAAGGCATCTTAATGATGTATTTATGCTTGAAAAAAATATATGTTTTCCCTTTTGATGTTGCATGTATATAAGCTGTCTGTACCACCAGCTTGCAAACTAACAGGATGTAAACCTGAGGAAGGCTGCAAGGCCGAAAGCTTGTTTATTCTTATTAATTTGTAGTTAGCCAATAAATGGTATCATCCTGATTTAAAACTTCTTGCTTTTACTGATGGCTAACACGGTACAATACCCTACTGCTACTACTTAGTCAAGTGATGCACAGCTCTCCAATAGGAAAACGAAGAAGATCCGGCAGTGAAGAGAAGACATGGGGCTGACAGGTAAGTGTAGCACCACTGCTTTGTTGGGCAGCCCCAAATTGAACGCTGCTAGCAACACGCTCCTGACCCACCATTGATGGAGCAAAATCTTCAATCAGGCACAATCGACCAGTGGCGTACCTAGGGTATTTGACACCCGGTACTGCATTGAGGGAAATGGTGGAATAGTGGCTGGTTGTGAGGGAAATGGTGGAATAACGGCAGAATGGTGGTACTTGGTGGCGCAGTCACGCAGGCAGCAGCACGCAGATTCCGTTGCTTGCCGTGAGTGACAGTGCTCACACATGAGGCAGAGAGAGAGAGAGAGTGAGAGTGAGTGTGTGTGTGTGTCGTTACCGCCACTGAGTACCACTGTTGCTGCCGCTATTCTACACTGTCCCAGGTGGCCAGGCCGGGTAGCCACTCCCCCACTCACTGCGTCCAGCGGCGGCTCCCAGCATTGCAATACAGGAAAAGGCTGGTGTCATGAACCGATGTGATGGAGGCGGGGGTCTGAGAAATGCCAATGATGCAGGTGGAAGTGGAGCAAATACTGTGCTTGCTGCGGAAGGCTGTAGCTTAGCCTCAAGCAGCAGCTCCATCATTTATTGATTTCTATCGGCAGTCCAGTCTCCAGCCAGAAAGGTATATATTGCAGGGCTGCCAACCTAATTTCTAATTTTTCACAGACAAAAAGCCCAAAAAATAAGGACATCCCAAATTTTAGTGTGACTGGAGGCAGAGTCAGCAGTGTACTTTTAAGGAGAGCTGTGGGTGGGTCTGAACTGGCTCCATTATTTGTATCGTATTATTTAGTATTTAAATAGTGCTGTCATCTTGCACAGTGCTTTACAGTCATGTCACTATCCTCAGAGGTGCTCACAATCACTGCCAGCGTGCAAATAGTTCAGTGGGGGATGCTTAATCATTTGTTTAGTTTATAAACAATTTACACTGGATTCACAGTCTGAGGCTCAGCATGTTCTGTCAGATCATCCAGAGGAGATGCATCTCATAAGGTTATAAATATTACCTGTACTCCTGGATACTACAAGTCTCATCATGCTCTGACAGGACTTGCTGGCCCATGTTTCCAGAGGTGTATAAGTATTTGCCACTAAAGGGTTAAGCCATAGAAAAACAAGTGGCAGGAGGAGACCTGAGTGATTAGTAACACAGAGGGGGTCAGAGAGACCTCTTTCCATGCATGTTTCCTGCCTGCATCCTAATCTATCAGCATCCCCCACCCTTCACACAGAAGTAAGCTGATAATAATGCTTGTCTCACTCTCACATAGACAAGCTGTCCTGGAGGGCACTTGAAAGTGAAATACAACCTGCAGTACCCTGAGGAAAATCATCTCTCCTGCTAGATCTCTCCCCCCAGCTGGTTGTAACAGGACTTAACTAGAGTGACCAGATTTTTGTGGGTCCAACCTGGGACAGGGGGGGGCGGCGAAAAGTGGGGAGGACTGAGGAGCGTGCAGCGATGAAGACCAGGGGGGGGGGGCAAAAAATGGGCATGGCCATGACAGAATCTGTGTGATGCTAATAGTACACCGTAACCACAAAGCAGCAAACCGCCATCTATGACCATTAAATAATAAATGCAGTAACAGTTACCCAGACCAGAAAATAAACGCAATGGGCAACATGTCAGCACAAAATAAACGCAATGCGGGCAACATGTCAGTATAAAATAAATGCAATGCGGGCAACATGTCAGTACAAAATAAACGCAATGCGGGCAAACATGTCAGTACAAAATAAACGCAATGCGGGCAAACATGTCAGTACAAAATAAACGCAATGCGGGCAAACATGTCAGTACAAAATAAACGCAATGCGGGCAACATGTCAGTATAAAATAAATGCAATGCGGGCAACAAGTCAGTACAAAATAAACGCAATGCGGGAAAACATGTCAGTACAAAATAAACGCAATGCGGGCAACATGTCAGTACAAAATAAACGCAATGCGGGCAAACATGTCAGTACAAAATAAACGCAATGCGGGCAAACATGTCAGTACAAAATAAAAGCAATGTGGGCAAACATGTCAGTACAAAATAAACGCAATGCGGGCAACATGTCAGTACAAAATAAACGCAATGCGGGCAAAAATTTCACCAGAAAATTAATGCAATGCGGGCAAAACATTTCACCAGAAAATTACTGCAATGCGGGCAAACATTTCACCAGAAAATTACTGCAACACGGGCAAACATTTCACCAGAAAATTAACGCAATGCGGGCAAACATTTCACCAGAAAATAAACGCAATGCGGGCAAACATTTCACCAGAAAATAAACGCAATGCGGGCAAACATTTCACCAGAAAATTAATGCAATGCGGGCAAAACATTTCACCAGAAAATTACTGCAATGCGGGCAAACATTTCACCAGAAAATTACTGCAACACGGGCAAACATTTCACCAGAAAATTAACGCAATGCGGGCAAACATTTCACCAGAAAATAAACGCAATGCGGGCAAACATTTCACCAGAAAATAAACGCAATGCGGGCAAACATTTCACCAGAAAATAAACGCAATGCGGGCAAACATTTCACCAGAAAATTAATGCAATGCGGGCAAAACATTTCACCAGAAAATTACTGCAATGCGGGCAAACATTTCACCAGAAAATTACTGCAACACGGGCAAACATTTCACCAGAAAATTAACGCAATGCGGGCAAACATTTCACCAGAAAATAAACGCAATGCGGGCAAACATTTCACCAGAAAATTAACGCAATGCGGGCAAACATTTCCCCAGAAAAGAAACGCAATGCGGGAAACATTTCCCCAGAAAAGAAACGCAATGCGGGTAAACATTTCACCAGAAAAGAAACGCAATGCGGACAAACATTTCACTAGAAAGTAAACGCAATGCAGGCAAACATTTCCCCAGAAAAGAAATGCAATGCGGGCAAACATTTCACTAGAAAGTAAACAAAATGCGGGCAAACATTTCACCAGAAAAGAAACGCAATGCAGGCAAACATTTCACCAGAAAAAAACTCAATGCGGGCAACCATTTCATCAGAAGAGAAACACAATGCAGGCAAACATTTCACCAGAAAAGAAATGCATTGCGGGCAAACATTTCACCAGAAAAGAAACGCAATGCGGGCAAACATTTCACCAGAAAAGAAACGCAATGCGGGCAAACATTTCACCTGGAAAAGAAACGCAATGCGGGCAAACATTTCACCAGAAAAGAAACGCAATGCGGGTAAACATTTCACCTGGAAAAGAAACGCAATGCGGGCAAACATTTCACCTGGATAAGAAACGCAATGTGGGCAAACATTTCATCTGGAAAAGAAACGCAATGCGGGCAAACATTTCACCTGGAAAAGAAATGCAATGCGGGCAAACATTTCACCTGGAAAAGAAAGCATTTACTCATCTGGCAGAAGTCTCCGGCCTCTGGCGCGCTGCTCCTGGGACCACCTTCCTCCTGCTCTTGTCTCCTGCGCTGACAGGGCTATGGCAAGATGGCGCCCGAAGCCCTGTACTGGAGACACAAATAGTCTCCAGTACAGGGCTTCGGCAGCCATCTTGCCGCAGCCCTGCTCGCCTGCCGGTGTCGGAACAGACACCGGAAGAAGGAGGCTGGAGCGGGGCTGCGGGCAATGAACTGGTACGGCGTCCATAGACGCCGCTGCCAGTTCATGAGGATAGAGTGGCCAGAGTCCCTAGGCCGGGACGTCCCGCTGCTGAAAGCGGGACGTTTCCCGGGACCTCATGCAGCCTGGGACAGCGGACCCCGAATCCGGGACGTCTGGTCACTCTAACTTAACTCACACAGTGATGCCAGCTGGGAAGAACAAGGAGCCTCACTAAGCTGCAGAACTCTCAATCCCCGGGATCTTGCTACTCCTCTCCCCTCAGTTTTGCCCTAAAGTCCATCTACAGAGAAGTATACAGCACAGCAACTCACACACCACAAGGCTCTCTCACTCCCCTGCACGCTGATGCTGCTTCCTGGTCAGATGTGTGTGGGCGGCTCCCTCGGCTGCCTCTCTGTTTTCATTGGAGGGAGAGAGGAGCCAGCACCAAAGCCTGTCACTGATTGGAGGGAGAAACAAAGGAGGTGCGGAGGCTCTATTGATTTCTCCTGCTCAGCTACACGGGGATCAGCCAGTGCCACCGCGGATTGCACAGTTTGGCAATCCTGATACAATTAATGTGCTGGGCTGGCCTTTTTGACACCCCCTTTGGCATGTGACACCCGGTGCGCCACTCCCCCCTGCGCCCAATTAATGGTACGCCACTGCAATCGACCATTTCAGCCAGAAATCAATAATTCAGGAATCATTTGCAGCATTGGGGAATTGGGGAATAGTAATTAACGTTGCTGGGACTTGTGCAGCAGCAGGATAAGCCATACCGGCTGTATCCTGCGCCCAAGTCTCCCAGCGGCGAATCCTCTCGTACTTGCCCTAGATCACCATGGAAGCCATATGGTGGTGGGGGGAAGCACTAGACACCAGGGAACTGTATAGGGGAGGGAGGGAGGGCCATTATACACCAGGGAACTCTATAGGGGAGGCTGGGGCCTCTAGACACCAGGGAACTGTATATGGAGGGAGGTCCACAAAACATCAGGGAACTGTGTAGGGGTTGGAGGGGGGCCATTAGACACCTGGGAAACTTTATAAGGGAGTAAGATGTCCATTAGACATTGAGGTTAGCCCGCGACTTGGTCCCAGTGTACAATTTCGGCCCGCTTTGTATTTGAGTTTGACACCCCTGATCTAGCAGGACAAATTGAGCAATATGGGCACCTTTAAAGTGGGCTGAAACTTCATATTAACTGGAAAAAAAAACATCTAATGAAAAATTACTTATTTAACTTACCTATCCTATTGTTTTTAATGTTTACTGTCAGATTTAAGAGAAATGTGATATGAAGAAAAAAAAAAAGAATAATTCTACTGGTTTCCATCTTTACTGTTTCTCTGTGATGCTAAAAGTGACATCACTTCTGCCCTTTTCCTTTCTTTCACCCCAGCTCAGTGTTGGTGTTCCCTCCCTAATGCCACAGCTTACTGTCCCTCCCACAGCAAACATCCTAGACAACAGGCTTACATCACTGTGTAAACTATTCAAAAAGTTAGGAGGAATTAAATTACTATAAGAAGCTTTCTGTGACGTGCATGCTTAGATAAGCTTCATAATGTAGCTAAGAAAAAAAAACTTCCCACAATACCACTGGCAACTTAGGAAAAGGCACCAAGACCAGGTAAAAAGAAAATAAAAATTGGGGGACATAGATGGACCTAATTTAGAAAAAAAGAGGTTTACATATTTTTTTGGCAATTTTTTTATTTTTAAATGTTGCAACTCCCTTTTAAGCTCTGTCTTTTCTCAGTACATCCCTATTGTGGATTCAGCAGTGGAGTACAGACCAGTGTTTGATATCACAGAGAGTATGCCTGCAGGAAAGTACATCAAACAATGTATAAACAACCATGAAAAGACCACTGCAGATTACAACCACTTTAATGTACAGATTTACAAATTACAAGGAATGGCTACAACATGAAGGATTTGTTAAAATATTTTAAACCTACTTTTCTGTTTAGGAAAGAAGAAATAAAGAAACCCTGACATGAGTAGTCCTCAATGTTTTCTTCTCCAAAGAGGAGGAGGACAAGCATTGGTTAAAACTGGGACTTTATAAAACTAAACATACCGGCACATAACAGCACAGATCTTATCAGGCTTTTTTTTTTTTTTTTTGCAATAAAGCATTTTATTGAAACATATCCAAAGTACAAAAACATTTACAAGAGAAGTTAACAAACATCAAGTACATAAAAAAGTTATTTCCATCATGGGTGAATACAGTACAGCCTAAGGCCCGGTTCACACTTGCGTTAGTGGCAAACGGGTCCGTGAAAACGGATCGCACCAGTCGAACGGATCAATTTTCACTCCTTTTACCTTCCGCTGCTTCCATTCTGTTACCCCACATCCTCCCCAGACCCCCATCCCAAAGTGCATTTTGCCCCTTAGAACGATCCGTTTCTTCACTAGTGTGAAGAAACATTCAATTTTCTAATTTCCCACAATGCAGGGCTTCAGAATCCGTTTACATTCCGCTGGGTTTAGCAGTCCGGAAAAATAGCTGCAGCAGGAAACTTGTGGTCCGTTCAGCATATCGTGTGGAGCAGATCCATTCGAACGGACGGATGTGAAAGGAATCGATAGGTTAACATTGGATCCACTGGTATCCGTATGGGAAAGGACCGTTTTTTAGAGTTTTAGCTCACCCTGCTGCTGCAAAATTCTGAAGGACGTTAATTACTATTCCCCCCTCCAGGCCGCCATGGACACTGAGGAAAGACATCATTTGGCTGATAGATATTTCTGGCGGACGTTTTTTAAAGTAATTTGGGCTCCGTCTTTCGCCGGCTTCCAAATTAGCTTCTGAGCACCGCCATAGCTGTACTTCACATTAAAGCCTATGACAGCGCATGGTGCGCCCAAATTTGGAGGTACCTATTTGTTCTGCTTCGATGTCTGACCAACTTCTAACATAAAGTGAAGAACAGGTAGAAAGATATAGACATAATGGGAAGGATAAGAGGAGGGGCACCTATAGAAGGTCCACGAAAGACAAAGAGAAAGGGCAAGAAAGAGCCACATCAGTCCTCCCCCGAGGACCCTGAACATATAACAACCTTTAAAGAGACTCCGTAACAAAAATTTCATCCGGTTTTCTTCCATCCTACAAGTTCCAAAATCTATTCTAATGTGCTCTGGCTTACTGCAGCACGTTCTACTATCACCATATCTGTAATAAATCAACTTATCTTTCTCCTGTCAGACTTGTCAGCCTGTGTCTGGAAGGCTGCCAAGTTCTTCAGTGTTGTGGTTCTGTGATGCGTCTCCCCCCTCCAGGCCCCTCTCTGCACACTGCCTGTGTGTTATTTAGATTAGTGCAGCTTCTCTCTGCTCTATTATCTTTTACAAGCTGGATAAATCCTCCTCTGAGCTGGCTGGGCTTTCACATACTGATGAATTATATACGGGCAGAGCTGTCTGCACTCTGCAGGAAGAAACAGCCTGACACGTCAGTGGAAGATAGCTGCAGGGGGAAAGAAACACGCAAATGATCTCTTGAGATTAAAAAGGAAGGCTGTATACAGCCTGCTTGTGTATGGATGTATTTTCTATGTGTGGACATACTGTACATCAACCTACTTCCTGTTTTGGTGGCCATTTTGTTTGTTTATAAACAAACTTTTTAAAACTGTTTTTAACCACTTTTAATGCGGCGGGGAGCAGCGAAATTGTGACAGAGGGTAATAGGAGATGTCCCCTAACGCACTGGTATGTTTACTTTTGTGCGATTTTAACAATACAGATTCTCTTTAAGTAGCCACCACCAGATGACAAACTCATCATGCATTTTAAATGGCTTTTGACATATGAAAACTGTCAGACCAAAAGCACAATTATAGCTTGTCTCAGATGCTCATAAACATGAGACCACCAATCTGTCATGGCTACCTCTGTCCCGGTGGTTCACATACTGACTGTCCCAGATTATGGTATTATGGTACAGTTTGCTAACTGTATAATAATAGCAGCAGAATAAAATCCTTAATAATATCCTCCCTGGAGTTCAATTGCCCCAGGATTTCTGTGCAAAAAGTGATCAAATTCAATTTTATAACTTTTTTTTCCCTGTAACTTGCCAAAATGTGTCAAGCAAGAGTCTAGTATACAGTGCAGGAGAGTACTGATGTGTATGCACGTTTATACTGTTCACAGCATGTTTTGTATGAACGGATATCCCTGTCAATACCGCTAGGGAGGTTCTTAATATACAGTATATAGAATGGATTCCCTTCTTCACTTAGTCTTCTGAAACTTACAGCACTCTGAGGAAGGGAGAGGGCCCCTTGTGAAACATGTAAGTATCAGTACCCCTAAAGATTGTATTTATTATTTTATTAAATAAATACATTTTAATTTTCAAATTTCATTGTAAGTATCACCCTTGACTAAGGGCTTGTTCACACTAAGGGCGCTTTTGGCTTATTTTAAGCGCCTGCGATTTTCAAAATTGCCCTAAAAGCGCTTGTGCAACGATTCCCTATGAGAGTGTTCACATATGAGCGATGAGCGGTTCGATTCCGATCCACTCACCAAAGCGCTGCCTGTACCATTTTGGGGGCGATTTGCCTCAATGGAAGGTATAGGGAAATCGCAAAACTCTTGAAAAAGTGCTTTGTATAGCGATTTCCTCAGCGCTTTTAAGCATAAACACATTATAGTATTCATTCTTTTCCGGGTCAAAGAGTTCACTTCCTGACTTGCGCCAGAAACTGGAAAATAAAATCGCTCTGCAAAAGCGCTTAGAAAAGTGATTTACAAAAAAAATCGCAACACGCAGGTAAGCACCGGGAGGCGCAAAAAATAATCACGCACAAAATCTCAAAATGCTGGTGTCAGCGATTGCGATTTTAGATGTGAACAAGGCCTTACAGGTGATCAGCAAAGTACTGCTGCATAAGTAATCCTACGGGATTACTCACACTGCAACAATTGCAATTTCCAACAATCGCAAACGTTGTACATGTAGCAATTTCCTGACGACTGAGTTGCGATTCTGATTCACTGGAATGAGAATCACAAAATGCAATCACCAAAGAATTGTGAAACACCACAATGCAAAATCATGATTGTGATCGCATTTTGCGTTGCAGAGTTTGAATAGGGTCTTCTCTGCCCACAGCTTCTGGTATGTCAGTTACTGTACAGAAGTAGTGGCTGGTATTGAGTGATGAGTTGTTGGCAGATATTGAAAACTGAAATCTCTTGAGGATTTTTTTGACACAAAGGCCCATATGCAATTCACTTTTTCTCCTGAGTTTTCCCCTAGGAGATATTTTAAACTTATAAATAAAATGCCTTTTAAGCCACCAGAAAGCAAGAAAATACACAAAATAATTTTGATAGTACTTTTTCATCAACTTTTTGGTACTTTTTTAGTTGAAAAGTGCTGAAAAGTTATTTTAAATCGAAGATGAAAAAATATCTGCTAGGAGAAAACTCAGGAGAAAAAGTGAATTGAATATGGCCCAAAGGCCCTTAATCAATCCACTTTTTCTCAAAAGTTTTCTCCTAGGAGAATGTTTTTCTTCTTCTGTCTAAAATAACTTTTCAGCACTTTGCATTTCAAAGAGTACCAAAAAGGATTCTGAGTATTTTCTTGCTTGCTGGAGGCTTAGAATCATTAACTTAGGAGAAAACTTAGGAGAAAAAGTTATTTCATTAAGGGCCAAAGTATACTGAGAATTTTATTCTGCTGCCTGAGCGGGTTTGTGCTACTGCACATGTCTAAGCCGTCTGCGCCTGCACAGTAGCACGGTCCTGATCAGGCTTGTTTTTTTCCGCTCAAGTGGGTCTGTGGTACGGTGCTGGAGCAGTGAGGCCACAACTTTTCAGGGGGACTTGGCGCTGGAATGGACTGGCATAGAAGGACGGGGAAACCTCACAGGTTTGCTTTAAAGGACTTGCAAGCTAATTAAAAAAAATTCTATTTCTTCCGGGGCTTCCTCCAGCACCTGGCAGTCGTCCTGCGCCCTCACCGCAGCTCCGCATCCAGCCGGTGGCCCCGGGTCCCCTCCGTTGCAGATGCCGATGGGCATCTACCGAGCCTCTCGCAGTTGTGCTGACGTGGTCTGGAGTGTTCTGCATAGGCGCAGAACTACTGTGACTGCGCAGTACACTGCAGAACACATCAGCGCGACCACGAGCGGCTCTCGCGCAGGCGCAGTAAATTCCGACCTAGCGAAGTCGGCATCTGCAACGGAGGGGACCCTGGGTTACCAGCTGGATGCAGAACTGTGGCGAGGGCACAGAACGGCTGCCAGGGGTTTGAGAAAGCCCCTGGTAAGTAGTTTTTTTTTTTGCTCGGACCTTTTCTTTAAGTAGGAAATGCTGTTCTTGGTTTCACTATACTGTAGAATATTTCCTAATAAATATGTACTGAGGATCCACTTAACAGCGTGGTAGAGGAAGACAAGGATAGTGGTGCAGTGCTGCTTCTCATAATATCTTCAAGTTGCTGGTCTATTTCTTTCAGGCGTATTTTCTCCTCTCTCAGCTCCTTTGTGTAACGTAAAACTTTTTCCCCAGGTGAAGTTGCTGCATTCTCCAACTTGTCCATAGAAAGTCCCTGAAGAAGAGGCAGACATGTGATTGTATAATGGAGGTGTGTTTGATGACTAACAGATATCACGCATCTTGTCAATGTGAGCTGGAATTCCCCACACATTACTATTAATGTAGCAGCTGTGTTCTCTAACTAATACAGACAGCCAAGCTTATACAATTTGGAACATCTAAATGTTCTATCACCTGTGTAATAATTTCACAGAAAAATGTAACACGCCACTGTTTCCAGCCAGCTCTAGGTCACATTTCCCCGTTTATTCGTCAGCTCATTATTTAAGCATGAATGTCAGATTCAGACTAAGTAACTTGACAGAAATAATAATAATGTAGTAATATAAATAATAAGAGGTAATATAAATCTCCCATTTTAATCATAACAGTGTTCTCCCCAGACATTTTTTCCAGCCAATTGGCATGAAAAAGTAGCCGCATGGGGCGCAACCGTGGGGGGAATACAGGGCCTGCGGAACTCTGCATAAAGCATATTAGGAGGATGAGGACAGCTGGGTGCTTCCCAAATGAGCCTGGGGAGAACACTGCATATGAATATGGGACATCATAATATCTGTTAGAGCTCATAGCATCACAGACCACAAGCTGCACTTCAAGGAGAAACCGTAACCAAGAATTGAACTTCATCCCAATCCATAGCCGATACCCCCTTTCCCACGAGAAATCTTTTTCTTTTCACAAACAGATCATCAGGGGGCTCTGTATGGCTGATATTGTGGTGAAACCCCTCCCACAGTGTGATGACAGGACCATGGTTCTGACATCACACTTTGGGAGCCTTGTTGCATTGTGGGAAATAACAGCTGTTTACAACTGCCCAAAAAGCAAGCAGCACCTCCTTCCACTGACATCACCGTCCAGCAGTAAAAATGTCACCATGTGATAAATGTCAGAATGTAAATCAGGGAGAGGAAAGATTTTACAATGGGCAAACACTGACTAAATCATTTATACATCATTATTGTAAAAACAAAGCACTTTTTATTACATTATTTTCACTGGAGTTGCTTTTTCTTTTTTTAACTATAGATAGGAGACATAAAAAAACACCCATACACATTCCTAAACCTCGAATATACAGGTAGTCCCCAGTTAACAAACGAGATAGGGACTGTAGGTCCATTCTTAACCTGAATCCATTCTTAAAGCGGAATATAACCCTGCATTTCAACTTTGCTCTAAAACATTATTTACAGCATATTATATGAAAAAAGCATTTTTTTTTACTAGACCAGCATTGGAAGGGTTAAACACAGAGGTTTTAAGTTCCGTGCAGACGTTCAGATAGTTACATTCTATTTAGTTATATGTATATATTTAGAAATGTTACACACTCTTTGGCTGTCCTCCAACTCCTTCTCAGTGAGAGAGATGAGTCACAATAAACACTTAGATACATTTGTGTAAACAAAAAGTATCTAACTCAAGTTCGGATGCGTCTGCAAAAATCTCCAGGGACTTTAAAGCCCTGTGTAACCCTTCCAATGCTGGTCTAGTAAAAAAAAAATGCTGGTTGCATATAATATACTGTAAATAATGTTTTAGAGCAAAGTTGAAATGCAGGGTTATATTCCGCTTTAAGCTGCCTTCCATGCCTCCAATGTACCCCTCTGTGTCACTTCTGTTCCCTTGTACCTTCAGCCTCCCTCTCTGTGCCACCTCTGCCCCCCAACTGTGTCTCTCTGTACCACTAGTGGCTCCGTCTGCCCCCTCTTGTTCCTCCTTCTATCCTAATGATGATCGTAATAAGCAAATTTTTACTAATGCAAATTTTCATAAATATTTTCACAATTACGATTATATGTGATTGCTTTCACATAATTCACACAAACTTCCAGAGGGTCCCAGAACTGGATCATATGTTTACTTTAAAATGTATCTGCCAGATCCAGCATGTAGCGCTGCCCCTTGCAGAAAAACGCCATGCTGTTTTCTCTATCTTGAGCTGACACCAAGGCGTTTTGCTGCAGGGGGTGGGGCTATGCACTGAAATAGGCAGATGTGGGGCTCGGGGAGGGGGAAAAGAAACGGCAAGCAATTATAACTTCCTATTAGAAGTGGACCCATGGAATGTGCAATTTACACTGGAGGTCTGCTTTAATACTATGATGACACCACCATTCTAGACCTGCTGCCCAAGTGTAAATGGTCTGCTCTCCCAAAGTGCAGAGTGATCACTGCTCTTCACCAGATTGCCCCACAGGGAACACCAGCAGTGGCGATGTAACTTTTTTGCAAATTGCTACCAGGTAACAATTCACAAGATTACACCACTGTAGACAAAGAACAGGCTTAGGAAACTTGGAAGGCTCAGTAGGCAACTCAAGCTTGTACAACAGGCAGATGTTAAAGAGACTATTCAGTCAGAAACATTCTACAGATCCCCTAGTAAAATAAAGTTATCACTTTCCGGGTCTGGCCACTGGAATGTTAGTGAATCGTGACATAAAGTAAAGGCAGTGAAAATACAAAAGTAACATTAAAATACTCCTAAACCAGGTCGCATCTGAAATGACTACCAACAGAGGAGTGAAGAGTCCCTGTTGGTAGTCATTTCAGATTTGCCTGGTTTAAGAGCGCTGCCAATTCTTCCCGGTGGTTTAAAAAAAAAATGTGTATACCATTTTATGGCCAGCTGCCTCCAGGTTCACACTATGTTTGTTTGGAAATTAGAGGTTAGGGTCCCTTCTATGAAGAATTACCTCATCGCGGTGGAAGGGTCTATTGGAAACTAAAATCCTCCATTATGTTAATTTTGGTGCATATGTTTTGAATGCAGGTTGTGTATCCTGCCTATAATTAGGCTCTGCACATCTATGCTGCCAGTCATTTGGATGCAGCCTGTCTTAGGAAGCCCTGACACTTCTTCCTGCAACATTAAAGGGAAGGTTCAGGGAAGCTACAAAAAAAATAAAAATCCACATCCACTTACCTGGGGCTTTCTCCAGCCCGTGGCAGGCAGGAGGTGCCCTCGGCGGCACTCCGCAGGCTCCCGGTGGTCTCCGGTGGCCGACCGGACCTGGCCAGGCCGGCGGCCAGGTCGGGCCTCTTCTGCGCTTCATTGCGCGTTCCACGCCGGCGCGCTGACGTCATCGGACGTTCTCCGGGCTGTACTGCGCAGGCTCTGAGCCTGCGCAGTACAGCCCGGAGGATGTCCGATGACGTCAGCGCGCCGGCGTGGAATACACAATGGAGCGCCGAAGAGGCCCGACCTGGCTGCCGGCCTGGCCAGGTCCGGTCGGCCACCGGGAGCCTGCGGAGCGGCGCCGAGGGCACCTCCTGCCTGCCACGGGCTGGAGGAAACCCCAGGTAAGTGGATGTGGATTTTTATTTTTTTTGTAGCGTCCCTGAACCTTCCCTTTAAAATACTGTATGAGATTAAAAAATGGGATTAAGGGCACTGTCCGTTTCATGCTGACTATATGTCTATATATTCTGTATATTTTTAATTTTCTAAAAATGTCCGGTATTGGTCTGAGGAACAAAACAAATTTGTTCTTAGTAAAAGCAAATTTAACAGCTCAACAGAGCAACTAGTCTGCAGCTGTTCTACAAGGGACTGTTTAGACCACGGCTTTATTAACAAATCGTTAGAAAACAGGAAACTCTTATCAAACACTGGCAAACGGCAAATGTGACATTCCAGCATATATTTATATTAAGCTTGATGATTTTTAAGTTCATCTGAATGTTTTTAATATTTCTACACCAGGCAGATGCAGTGATGCAGGCCACCTTTTTGCCATGTATTTTCTTTTACTGGTTTCCAGGATCAACAATTTATGAGAAGAAGGAAAAAATTCAATAACATTCAAAAGTACAGTTATCCAAAAAAGGTCAGTTAAAGTCAAAAGTGGGATCTGGCTTAGAATCACGTACTGCCGTAAACAGTAATAACAAATGTCAAAGATAGAGCCCGATCAAAACCTTTTGCATATTGGTGAGTCATAAGTGAGCACTTAAAAGAGCTCTAAGACGAAAATGAACAAATGTAAAATACATGTGTACACATGCAGATGAGATGTACAGTACATTTGTCTTATGCCTGGTACGCACCATGCAATTTCGATAATTTCCAACAGGTCTAATCTGATTTCTGTACAAAATCGATCAGAAAAATGATCGCAAATTAGACCAGACCTGTCAGAAATGATCAATATGACCCGTCGATCTGATGGGAAATTGCATGGTATGTACCAGGCATTAAAGTGCACTGTGAATGAATGATTTAATCTTTAGATTGTAAGCTCGCAAGGGCAGGACTCTCACCCTTTTGAGTCTTGGAATTTGTTACTGTGTCACCAATTCTGTACTTTATACCAGTGTCTATGTTTAGTGTATACAATTGTCTGTATTATTATGTAGCCCATGTTTGTTTATTACTCCATACAGCACCATGGAATATGTTGACACTTTATAAATTATATATTATCAATAATAATAATAATAATACTAATAATAATATGTGGCTGTCACTGCTAGTAGATATTATTATTCTGACAGCTGTGAACCTTGTATCAACAGGCAACAGGCTTTAAATTAGTCCTCCTCCTCATAAGATAGTCTAAAGGTTTATCTTATTCTATTAAAGGGAACTGAGCACCCCCAGAAACATTTACATTGAACCTCCCCATAAGGGTGGTTCATAACACTGTATGTGGTTGGGGGGCCGGGGGAGCACCATTGGTCCATTGGTTACCTATGGGGGCTTCTCATGTGAAGGTTGCTATCCCATCCCCTGCTGGTCACACTTCAAAGAATCAGTTCACTGCCAATATAAGTCTATGGGCCTGTTCACAGAAACGATCGCGTTATTCTAACTCGCTGCATGCAGGCTTATATTAAAGTCTATGCCCAGTCTCCATTGCAGTTCACAGTCATTATACCACGTGAGTTAGGCAACTGACTACTGTGAACCTAGCGTTAGTCTACCAATAACTGACTGAGGTACAGTCACTGCCCGGTCTGTTAAAAGATAAAAAAAGTACACTATAAACCTGTTGCAAGATGACTTACAGAACAGTTCCTATCAGCTCTTTTTCACATGTAAATTTAATAAAGAAGGAAGTGCTTATTTTATCAAAAATGCTCATGAGGAAAAAACTGGCGCTATCTTATTTAATCACAGTTAAGGTGGCCACACACCATACAATTTTTTAAATATCTGTTCAATTCAAGAATTGCAATGAATTTTTCTGACTGATTGTAACATTTCAAAAATATAACCAATGTACCACACACACATATATTACATTTTTCCCCAATTATGATAAAAATGATTGGAAACTCTGAGAAAATTGCTAGGGTGTGTATATTAATAAATTGACAATCTAACACACACCATACAATCTGTAGAAAAATTTAAGAAAAATTTCCAGCATTCCGGATCGATGAAAAAAAAAAAAAAAAAACAAGAAACCCGATCGGATTTTTCAGGCAAATGAAAAAAAAGTTTTGGGGGGAAATTTGATCATATTTATCATATTGCCATAAAATCGGATAATTTTGTTGTATCGTGAGAAACATTTGCACAGGCTGGAAAGATAGGTAATTTGCAGGAATAATAGGAATATGCAGCAAGAAAACAACAACAAATGTATGGATTTATTTTGTTTTTTTTAATCAATGTAAAAATATCAGTAAGTATAGTAGTATAGTTATAATGGAAACAAATCTAAAAATCTAAAAACAAAAATGTACATGGCTCACTGCAGATGTCAACAATGTTAAAATGCATTTAACAAAGAAAAATAAGATTGCATTATTTTCTTCACAAAATCTGTAAAGGGGAGGTCAAGTTAGTACAAAATTACTAGAGCATGATCAATGAAGATAGTACAAGAAAGAATAATTGAAGTGAACCCGAGGTGAGAGTGATATGGAGGCTGCCATGTTTACTAGCACTATAATGGTGCCGGGAGATGTCTCAAGAACAAAACTTTTATTACGCACGCATCTAGTGTATCCAAGCACTTTTTTTATGTCCATTTAGGCAATATGTCTGGGTTTAGGTTCCAAGGTATAGAAAGAGTAACACCCTCATTAAGGGGAGGAGACCTATATAGCAAGTTATTGAAGCGGGAGGCCTTTTGGATATGGAAATTGGGGACACGCTCCCCCTTGGGAATAAACTCCCGATTAGACCTTCATACATTTTATGATAAATGAATACATTGATGTGTTGCATATATATGTGTATATAAATTGGACCTGCTTTCTCTGTTTGCAACTTTTCCCCCCCAAAAAAAAAAAAAAAAAATTTTCTGCATCCCCTGCTTCCCTTGCCCATCCTTGCCTCTTTTCCCTGTCTAATAGTCATGCATTTTGTCCAGATACTACATGTTACCATTACATTTATATATGACAGGTCGCTATAATCTGATGCAGTATATTGTGTTTTTATGCAGACTTTGTTTTATATTTATATATTAGAGTGGTATACTCCACGTTTAGCTTTTTGATGCTTGTACCTTTAAGGCTAAGACTCACACCTTTAAGGGTGTGGTCTTGTATCCTATATAATCTGTATGAACACCTGTCTTGGCAAGCTATTATTAAGGAGCCATACATCGCTCCGATAGGTGTGAGCTTTTTACTTGTACACTGGTGATGGATTAAGATGGATTTACAATAAAGTATTTTTTCTACTTCACCCTACCTCTTGGTGTAGCGGGACTTCCTTGGACATTTATGCCATATTTACTTCCTTTGAAACAATATAGTATTACTGATCTATTTGGCTGCAGAAGTTTCTGAATTACACCAGAAACAAGCATGCAGCTAATCTTGGCAGCTCTGACAATAATCCAAATAGAAGAAAGACTGGGTCTCTACCTGGATTTATGCAAAATTTGTGAATTTATGAAAGTACCATAAGCACTAAAAAAACGTTTCGGCCAGAGGCCTTTCTCAAGTGTTACCTTGTCATAACAAACAACAAACAAACATGCCCTCCAACAGGGGGCGGGCACAGACTTAATTGGATAAATGGACAAAAGGCTGAATAAAGGGCTAGGAAAAATGATGCAGACAAAATTATGCAGAAATAATTTTTATTTTGCATTAGAGGCAGTAAGTAAATAAATGTCAGCCTCCATATCTCTCTCACATAACTTTAAAAAGTTTTTCAAAAGCAAAAATTCAAGTTGTGTGAGTATGAAGTAAGATGCAAAAGGTTGGCTGTAGAAGCTTTACATTCTTTTTTGACAACTGCAGTTTGTTGATTTTTACAAAGAACACAGCTTACCAATTTTGATTGCCTGGTGAGTGCACGGTGATCATACTCAATGTCTATGGCCTCTGGATGATACTCAGTGTCTATGGCCTCCGTAGTGATGGTAAACCTTTGGAGCTGTGCCTCTATAGCTGCCAACTGTTCAAGCTCTCCTGGTTCTGGGCTGAAGGCATCACAAGGCACCAACCAAAGGGAAGCATCAGCCTATAAATTGAATGCATGATAGATTAATCACTAATCAATGCTTTGCGCTAATGTAATGCAACATAATACACAGTTAATCTGCAATTATAATTTTAATTATATGCCTAAAGACCAATTTCCACTATCCGAGGTGCCTTTTTTTGTAAAGAGTTAACACATGGCAACAGGGCTGTGGAGTTGGAGTCGGAGCAATTTTGGGTACCTGGAGTCGGTGGTTTCAATAAAGTGAGGAGTCGGAATCGGGTGATTTTTGAAACAAATCCATAGCTTTTGTAAAAATTAGACTAAGAAGTCGGAGTCGAAGAGTCGGAGTAATTTTGGGTACCTGGAGTCAGAGTCGGAGATTTCATAAGCTGAGGGGTCGGAGTCAGAAGATTTTTGTACTGACTCCACAGCCCTGCATGGTAATGCATTATCTATTACTTTTAATGTGGGCATAGACACTATGCATGTTATTATGCACAAGAGTTGCTCCAAGCATCAGGGACTGTAGAATTAGCATAACACATGCACTGTATGCAATGCAAATAGTGTGAATGGGCCCACAACCTCACACACACGAGGACTATTGCCTAGTTTGGATTGCTGATACTCCGAGATGGATCAGAGACCACGTGTAACGATCGGTGTAGCAACACAGACGTCTGATTATGTGTGATCTGCAGAATCACCAATAATACAGACACTATACCTTATTATGTGGTGATCTGCAGTATCACCAATAATACACGTATAGCTGGCAAAATACAAGGTATGTGTAGTGCTTGGTGCAACAATAGATTGGGCCTTACCAGAGGAGCTGGTAGGCACTATAAGAACACAGTAACAATAAGTTTAGCGAGACCTCACCAGAGGAGCTGGTGGGTACTTATTAGAACACAGTAACGATAAGTTTGCAAGACCTCACCAAAGGAGCTGGTGGGTACTTATAGAATACAGTAACTGATTAGTTTAGCTGAGCCTCACCAGAGGAGCTGGTGGGCACTAATAGAATACCTCACCAGTGGCAAGGGCCCACTGGTGAGTCGGAGCGTCAGACAGGCTAGGTTCGGCAACTAAGAGGCAGATAAAGTACAGAGCCAGAAGGCAAAAGAGTAGTAGGTAATCAGGCAGGGATTTGGTAACTAGATCAGATGGGCAGAAGTACAGAGACGAATAGAAATTAGCAGTGTCATAGAGGTTCGCCAGAGTCATACACAGAATATCAAATATATATAGTAAACAATCTCCTAGTCTTGTGTGAAATCCCTGGTTTCCTCCCAGATCAAAGCACACCAGATACTAGTCTAAGGTCTGAGCGCTAGCACATAAGTATTCGCAACCGCAGACGAGTTGCGAGTGAGCAAAGACGGCTTAAGAAGCAGAGGACACCTCTAAGCCGTGCCCACTCCAATCAGCCAATCCTGAGCGGCGAACGTCCGCTCTGACGTCAGCTGACGCGCCTCCTCCCAGCATAAAGGTCCTGTCTACACGCGCGGCCGCGCGATACAGAAACCTTATGTGCAAATGACAATTCCGTCCTCGGCGTGCTAGACGCCGAGGGAACGGAAAAAGACTCTGAATAGGGAACCGAAGCGGCTGCGGAGACACCCTGCGTGCCCGCAGCCGCATATGTTACACCACGGTACACAAACTGAATTCTAGCCTGAGCTGGTTTTTATTGGTTGCCTCAGCTTAAATGTCATAGAAGAAAAGTTATTGCTGTATCAATAAAAACAAAGTTGAAATGTTGCATTTGACAGAAACCTGAACTGGTTAATGTCCGTGGATTGTGACCAACCTCAATGCATGCAGCTCCAAGAGGAAAACAGATCTCAGAATGGAGAGAAGGGTACTGATAACTTCCAAAGAGATACATGCTTTACTCCCATAAATGCTTAACTCGGAGATCAGGGTCCACTAGTGTGGTCACATTATCCAGCACTTTTTCAGTAATTGTGGGTCCAGTGGGGGAAAAAAGACCCAACATAACTTCACTGTTGGAAGGAAAACATAAAAAGACTGCAAACATGCATTATAGTAATACCAATACTTCTAGTAAAATGTTCTTTGGAAAGATGAGACAAAACTCACGCTTTTTGGTAAGTTACATTACTTCTACATCTATAGGTAAAAAAGAAAAAAAGAATAAGCCTTATAAGAAAACCCCATACCTACTGTGAAATATGGAGGAGATTCGGATATGTTTTGGGACTGCGTGTTGTTCCTCACATAGGTTGCCTTGAGTCTGTGCAGTAACAATTAAATATGAAATCTATAAACACACTCTAGGGGTAGAGTCAGAGAAAGCTCTGTCTGAGCTGCAGGTACTCCAATAGGATAATGACCCAAAGCCCACAGCTAAAAGCAGCCAAAGAGGACGAAGAACAAAAGAATTTGACTAGAGTAGATTCTTGTTATAGTAAACTCTAATATAGTAAACATCTGGATGTAGTACACTCAGTCCTCAAGTTCCAGCAAATGCATCTGTATAAATATACGATGTATGACAAATTCTGATCCAGTAAACTTCTGGTTCCTTTTCCCTTGGAGTTTTCTATAAAGGGATTCTACTGTATTCTGAAGCAGTCTTCTATGAGTCCTGAATTGAATCCTTCAGATTATAGAAAGGCTTAGACAGTTTGTTTCAAATATGTTTTACTAGACAATTAGGCCCGTTTCACAAATTTGCACTAGAAGCAGCAACAGCCATGGCTCCGCGTCTGCGCACATGACACAGACGCAGCCCATGGACGCAGATCCCGGGGCTTTTATTAGGTAGGATTAAGATTTTTCAAATAACAGCAGGAAAAGACAAAAAGGCAGAAATGACTTTAAAAAACCTTTAGCCTGGTTAAGGTTTAAAGGTTTTGTGGTAGGTCAGTAATTAACGAAAAATTGTAGCAAGGTTACCAGTCCAGGGAAATAAGACATATGAATCATAACATGCTTAAAATAATAATAATTCCTATATTTGTATAGTGCTTTTCTCCTGTCAGACTCAAAGCGCTTGTGAGGCAGCCACAAGAGCGCACTCAGTAGGCAGTAGCAGTGTTAGGGAGACTTGCCCAAGGAATTCCTTACTGAATAGGTGCCGGTTTACTGAACAGGAAGGGCCGAGATTCGAACCCAGGTCTCCTGTGTCAGAGGCAGAGCCCTTAAAGGAAATGTCCGGGCTAAAAAAAAAAATGACATCTACTTACCCAGGGCTTCCTCCAGCCCCTGGCAGTCGACATGTCTCTTGCCGCAGCTCCGGTGGCCCGGGGTCCCCTCAGTTTACAATGGCGACCTCGCCAGGTGGGGATCTTCTGCACCTGCGTGAGAGCCGCTGTCAATCACATCCAGGTGGTCTGGAGTGTACTGCACAGGCGCAGTAGTCCTGGAACGGAGCTGCGGTGAGGGACATGTCAGCTGCTAGTGGCTGGAGGAAGCCCTGAGTAAGTAGATATGATTTTTTTTTCAGCTTGGACATTTCCTTTAACCAGTACACTATTCAGCCACTGTTAAAACACATGAAACACTAAGAGGAAGAATGAAGATATAGGGAGTGTGGAATGCGTGAATAGGTAGCAAGAGCTATAAAATAGCCAGGATAAAAAACATGTGACTAGTGGAAGTATTAGTAACTTGTAACCATAATCAGTGAATAATGCTTCATGCAGTATATATAAATGCGGAGATACAAAAAATGTGGAAGAATTTCCAGGATCCAACTACAAGGGAGGAGAATGGTAGGGAGTGTCCAGGAGGCCTTCCAGGTGCAAACTAGGACAGAACCACATAAAGAGCAGTTGGAAGGGAAGAGACTGTAGAGGAAAAAGATAATGTAGAGAAGTGTCTCCGAGACTAGACATTTAAAATTTACGTGAGGAAATGTTATTTGTATGAAGAACATGTAAAGGGTAATATGGTATCCATTACTGAACATTTTTGATTGCTGAACTGGCTGCCAATAAATTCAGCGCAAACACAAAAGGCACTATGTTCAGCACTTATTGACCTTCATAGAGAAACAATGGTGATATAAAGGTTAATAGCAACCAGTGCTGGTTCAGAAATCTGGTGTGATGTGGTCATGTCTAGGAAAACTAATGGAGAAGCATGTGATTAGTTTGGTCAGGTGATAGACATGATAGACTCTGATTTGCTAGTCATGATCATGTGCTAAAGCAGGATGTGTTCACAGCAAATCAGAGCTTTGCAAGTCTATCAGCTGATCAAACAAATCACATGCTTCTCCATGAGTTCTCCTAGACATGACCATCACTGCTTGTGATACATGTACAGTATCTCTGCAACATATAGCGTGTAACATGCAGGAATCACTTGTCAACGTACACTATTTAGGTGAATGCCCTAAGGGGTCCTCCTGACTGTCTATTGTAACTCAATGATTGTTGCTATTAAAGCCTGCATCACCAGTATACACAACACATGTTTAACCGCTTCCGGACCAGCACGGTTGAAATCTAAGTCCTGCTTGTGGCTGAGCGGCCCTGACTGGACATAGATTTCAACAATCATCACCGCTCGTTTCGCCCGCTTCTGCCGATTGTGCTGCTCTGCCCCCGCCGATCATGCTGCTCTACCCCCGCCGCAGTCCACTCACCCTGCCGTCAGTATGACGGCAGAGCTCTGTGAGCCAGTCAGAAGCTGATTTTATTGGCTCCTGACCCTGTCATCACTGGAAGTCAATCCCATTGGCTTACATTGATGGACAGGGTCAGGACCCAATAAAAGTGGCTCCTGACCGGTGCACAGAGTTCTGCCTTCATAGAGACAGGAGAGAAAGGGACCTGCGGCGATGGGATAAAGGCGTGATTGGTGAAAGCAACAGATCAGTGCAGCAAATGCGTACGAGAGGAATCGGCCTGGGAGACTTGGGTGCAGGATACAGCCGGTATATGGCTGATCCTGCTGCTGCACAAGTTCCCGGCCATGTTAAATACTATTCCCCCTCCAGGCCACCATGGATGGTGGGGAATTAAACCATTCAGCTTCTAGCAATTGCTGGAAGCGGAATTATTGTGTTCTAAAGTAACTTCAGCTCCGTCTTCTGATGGCGCCGAAGTTACTCCATGTGCGGCCAAGTCTTGTGCGCTGGATTGACTGTGTTTGCGGCAAATCGACAGTAAGAGCAGTTTTACGCCGTTTTGCGGTACCAGCAGTCTCTGGTGCTTAAGGGCCAGAGACTGCTGGTACAGAAGTAGTTATGTAATTGAGTGCCTATTACTCTTCGTAATTGTTTGTATTTTTTTTCATGCCATTAGTACATACAATTTGTGTATTAGAGCGTAAATAGACCCCACCTAACCTCAGAAGTTTGTGATGAACTTACAAATATAGAGCTACTGTATGCTTACATTAAATATAGAGCTAGTAGACATAAACAATCATTTTTTAATTATGGAATCAAATGTAGCAGACTGCTAGCGAGGGTGCTGACTTCTGAGACATCAACACATGTCAGATTACATTCCTAATATGACAGATATGAAACAGAATAAACATTGCCCCAGCAAATCTATTTCTCAGACATTTAAGGAATTTTATCAGTCTTCATATTAGCTTCACAGCTCCCCCTTATTTAAAACAGAGTGGCAAGAGATGTTAAAAACAAACCATACTTAAATGTTTGAACTATATCTAAGAATAATAAGACTAAATTATTCCCACAAGATGTATCTGAATTAGAGGTGATTATCACAACTAAGGATCTGAAATATGAGCTGACAACTAGGTAAGGTACCGTGGCCTGATGGATCAGACGTTGAATATTAAAATACTTTTTCAACATCACTAATTCCCTACATGTTAAAGAGACTCTGTAACAAAATTTTCAGCCTTATTTCTTCTATCCTATAAGTTCCTATACCTGTTCTAATGTTGTCTGTCTTACTGCAACCTTTCCTAGTTGCACAGTGGTTGTATTATCTCTGGTATATAATTTAATCTTCTTTCCTCTGACGGCTTTGTCGGGCTCAGGCACTTAGGAAGGAATGTGCTGCTCTTCTTGTGATAGGATAGAAGCTATACACACCCTCTCCACGCCCCCTGCAGGCTCTGTGTGAGTCACAGACTGAGCTCCTCTCAGCCTATCACAAGCTGGTTAGAAACCACATCTTTTGTTTGTAAACACTGCCTAAAACTGGCAATTACAAGCCAGGATTGCAACAGGGAGTGGCAGAAACAGCACAAAGGGGCCCAGGAGAACATAATGAATAGAATGGTATGCTTTTTATTGCAAGAATTTTAGAGTACAGATTCTATTTAAAGATTTTTAATTCCTTGCATGGGCGTTACTATACCCCTCTGGGTATAGTTGCGCAAACAAAATCATGGGGCCCCTTGCAGCACAGTTCCCACTTCCCCTCCCCCAGGAGCCTGAATGTTATGGAGGCCCACTTCTCTTATCTTCTCCTTTGCAGAGCACAGTGGCATTAATACATTTATTTACTTAAATTTACTTACTTGTATATTTACTTACCCGTATATACTCGAATACAAGCTGACCTTGTGTATAAGTCGAATTATTTATTTTATACATTTACCTGTATATACTTGAATACAAGTTGACCTCATGTATAAGTCGACTATTATTCAACCATCTTAACCTGGAATTTTTAATTGACTCAAGTACAAGTCTACCCAGCAAAGTTAATGACTGCACTTGGGGACCAGGAAGCTGCACTTGGGGCCCAGCAGGGGTTAATACATACAGTATTGCAGCCATTAACCCCTCTTGTCCCTTAAGTGCAGCCAATACCTCCTCCAGACCCCCAAGTGCAGCAATTATTCACTCCCCTCCCTGCAGCCCAGTATTTCCCCGGCCCTTTTCTTGTTAATTGTTGCGGCCAGGACTTTCAGACTTATGTTATGTTGGTATTTCCTTTGTCAAGAAAGTGTAACTTACCTCTGGGTAAATTGCTGCAAATGGGAATGTCGCTAACAGTACTCACATTATTCAGTGTGCTCAGTGTTGCTTGTGACTCGTGTATAAGTCGACCCCTATACTTTTGTTGAGTGAGTCAGACCTAAATTTCTAGACTTACAGTATATTCAAGTACATAAGGTACCTTCTTTTGTCAAGTCTCATACCTCCCAACTTTTTCAGATGAGAAAAAAGGGACACTTAAGCCACACCCATGCCACACCCCTGGTAACACCCCCACCACGCCCCTAGTCACACATACCATAAAGATTTCATAAGAAAAATATGTTGTTTTATAATTCAACCCTCACTGGTCCTTTCTATCCTGGTTCATTTTCCTTCATATTAACACTTTAAAATTAGTAATATATCAATTTAAAGGGTGAAAATAAAGTTTAGAGTCAATCAACCACATTTTTAGTAGAGAAATACATATATTTCCATAGAAAGAGGGACAAAGTCCTGAAAGAGGGACAAATGAGGAGGAAACAGGGACAGAGGGACAGGGCTCCCAAAAAGGGACTGTCCCTCCAAAAGAGGGACAGTTGGGAGCTATGTCTGGCCTCCTCTACCTCCCAACATCTGCTCACTGTGCTTCATACCCAGCTCCCAATGCATGTCACGTGATCGGGAGCCAGAGGGGAGCAGCACAGAGCAAGGGAGGAAGAAGAGATGTGACATGATCAGAGCAGGTAAATATATTTACACAGTTCCACAGCACTCTGCAAGAATGAAGGGAGGAGAAGCAGGCCCTCGAGCCTCCCCTCTCCCCCCCCCCCCCCTTCCCCTGTGGCTATTGTTACGTGTCTTATCCTTGACCATGTTTGACAAATAAGACACGTTTTCATGTACTGGAGCATAAATTTCAATAGGAATTATCGCCTTCTGGAAACTATAAATTGAGTTTGCTTTTGAACTTGAATTTTTGAATGAATTATTAGATGAAAGTTTAATGGGTGATTTGGCTAATTTTAATAGGCTGGCTTCACAAAATCTCAGTAAAATTTACAAGTACAGACAGCGTTAATACATTTTATCGGGCATTAAGCAAATTTCATAAAGTGTGTTATGGAGTGAGTCATCACACACACACACAACATGTACATTTTTGCAGATTACACTATTTGTGTAATTTATATTATAAAAGTAACATACACATTGTGTGAGTGTGACGTGAAATATACATAACGTGCATTACGTAGTTTGCTAAACACTCAGTAAATGTATGTGCACTGTCTGCACTGTACATTTTACAGAACTTTTTTTGACTACACCCCTTAGTCACAGTGAACTCAATGTAATACTATGGGCTTGATTCAAAAAGCGATGCTAACCTACTTAGCACGTCTAAAGTCTTTAGACGTGCTAACCAGGGTGCTAAGTAGGTTAGTACTGGATTTCTCAATCAAAACTTTACGCGCGCAAAGTCCTATGCGCGCTAAGTCCCATAGGCTTTAATGGGCACTTTGCGCGGAGCGCCCTGCGCCCTGTGCAGTGCGCGTGTAAAGTTTTACGCGCGTAAAGTTTTACGCGCGAAAAGCTCGTTTAGACGTGCTAAGGGGGTTTTCACAGGCGTGCTAACAGTTAGCACCGCGTTGTAAATCAAGCCCTATATGTCACTTTTCAGAGTGCAGATTACCTAGAAATACCTTTATTCCTTAATAATGAGTTATACCGGCAAGGGCATTCTACCTGTAATAAAAATAATAATGGTAACAAGTATATTTTCATTTAAAAAAGTGTGACATTCCTATGATTTGCTCTGCTGGTTCCGGCACATAAAAAAATCCACAATGTTGGGCAAATCATCAGCACAGTGAATACAGGGGAATTTATTGCATCCCAGTCTTCATATCTAAATCAATGCAGGAAATTGTGAAAAACGGTCACTTACTGTTATACTGTCTTCACTGCAGCCATCTTGAATATCCCCCAACAGCTGTTCCAACCGAAGCTTTTCATCGTCCATGAGAAGAACATGAGAACCTGATTCTTTCACTAGCTGTAATTTAAACAATCAGATCTTGGTGCCCATACAATGTACATATGAATAATGATGCACAATTAGAGGTGTACTGGCGTTGCAAGATGGGTTTTGGCCCAGGGTACAGCATTAAGGAGGAAGGGAACCCAAAACAATCCAGCGCAGGGAACTGTATTGAAGTGCTTTTCTTCTAGATGTTCAAGTAAGTTTGAGTGAGATTAAGTGGGCTGCATATGATGTTCGGATTGGTGTTCACCTTGTCTATCGCTTTCTGTGCCTGTTCCTCCTTATGGCCCCATAGCATACTAAAAACAGAATAGTGGAGACAGGCTCTGAGTGATCCTGCTGAAAGTTCATTGGAACCCATTCTCTTCCGTAAAGGACTATTCACTTATTTGAATCCAAGTAAATTTTGCTTTTATCAGACATCTAATGCATTTCAATGGCGTCTCATCTACATTTTTATTAGTTTTGCAAACTTTCTGTTTTCTAAATTCGCACGGCAGGTCTGCTTATATTTTTGTGTCATGTGCAATTCCTATTTAATGGAAGTTAATGTCAACCTAGAAAATTGTGTTTTGCACGAAAAACCATGCATGATTTTGAAGTTAATTAGATACATTTTCATGTAAATTAATTTCCTTGGTATGCATTGAGAAAACAAAAACTGAAAAATAAAGTACAAACATGTAAAAATCACAGAGAATGCACCGGAAAAGATAATTGAAAAAATACCCAAAAAGATGCAAAAGCAAATTACTGCATGCAAAGTTTGTAAAGACAAATGTGTGAATTGCCCCTAAGGGCTAGCCGGCATCTTTGCATAGGTCCTTTCCAGGAAGTGCTTTTGAAAAAACAAAGAAAACTTTGAGAAACCCTATGAAGAGGTGTTTCACAATCAGATTAATGATGCCTACTGTAACAGATACATAAGTAATGTATTGTGCATTTTACAGTTGCAAAGATGGGTGTATGTGTATATATGTTTATTTTAAAACCTTGGAACTATACTGCTAGTGATACTTCAAGAACAGCTAGCAGTTTTGCTTTTAAAGTGTACCTGAGATGGTACACTGGCCCTTATTTATACTTACCTGGGGCTTCCTCCAGACCCATGAGCACTGTGGCTTCCCTCGCCGTCCTCTTCGCCCTCCATTCTGGTGCTACGACTACCGGTAATCTGGTCAGTCGCTGCCAGTAGTGAGCTTCTGTGCATGCATGGCCCCTCATCACTCCCGAACCTGGAGCGTGACGAGGGGTGCGGCGGCCAAGTCCATATACTGGATGCGCAGAAGCCTGTAACTGCCCGTCAGAACGTTTTTTTTATTAACTTTTTATGGACGTTTTTGCATTTTTATGTGCCTTGTATGTAAGTTTTTGGATTGCTATTTTTCCATGCATGCTAATACAGCTCATTTACACAAAAATGTATCTAAATGAAACTTTAAAATCACATGCGATATATTGCACAAAAACACACATTTTCTGCATTACTATTTACTTGAATTAAATGCGAATCACACATCGCATATGAAAAAAAAAACCTATTTAAATGCAGAAAAATTGCAAAGCGCAAAAAAAAAAAAAAAAAAAAAAAAAAAAGGAAAAAAAACAAACAATGCCATTGAAATACATTAGAGGTGCAATGAAAGTGAAGCACTGAGTGAAAGTTACTTCTTCTGCCTAAACAAGAACAAAATCACTTGTGAGATATAGATATATATAGATAGAGATATATATACATAGATAGATATATATATAAATATATAGATAGATAGATAGATAGATAGATAGATAGATAGATAGAGAGAGAGATACCCGGTATTTATTATCTAGCATTTATCTAGTTTGGTTTGGAGGGAATACAAAGGGGGAAACCGGAGCCCACTGTGGTGTAGTATGTACTGACTTGTTGTAATTATTGTATAAATTGAATAATGAAATGATACTCACAAGTGTGTGTTACCGCAAAGGAAACTACTATAAAGGCAGGTGGGAATAAGTCACTCTCTGTAGTAGCTGGGAGTAAAGGGGAACACCCCTCCACCAGGGGAGGCCAATACATTATGCCAAAAAAGAATAATACACACTAAGGGCTTGTTCACACTACAAGAGCTTTTTAAGCGCTAGGGATTTTAAAAGCTCTTGCTAATGCAATGCTATAGGAGATTTTTACAAAATCACATCGCTCAAGTGAGCATTGGTTAACATTAGCAAGAGCTTTCAAAATCACAAAGCGCTTAGAAAATCTCTTGTAGTGTGAACAAACCCTTAAAGCAGTTAAAAATGGGAGTTAGTTGTCGAATTACATCATGGAGGCACCCAGTGCAGAAATACTGACTTTACAGTGACTGCTTTATTTTACAGTGACTGCTTTATTGTCTGAGGAAGCGGGTTCTACCTGCGAAATGTGTCGCTAAGTAGATTGTACTCCAATAAACTTGGTGTTTTTTTTCTCAAAATAGACCAGTCATGTAATCTGCCTGTTTTGAATGCTAGGTGTGTAATGTAGTCCATATACTGGAGCTCTGCGCATCCATGCAGTTAAATCACTCAGGTAAAGCTTCTGTTTGAAAGCGCTGCCATCTCTCCTGCTGTGCAGTCATGTAATCTGTTGGGAAGTAAGTTCACCACTACCTCCCATTTTAGGCTGTTTGTTGTGTATTTTGTTATTTTTGGCGCCTCCGTTTATCCACTTTTAACTTAATTTGGTTTGATCTACAATAACATTGTGCCTCCTAATTCAATTCTATCTGAAGTACATTCATATTTTTTTCTGGTGTACATGTGTCTTTACTGAGTATTTCAACATACCTCAATGTTCCTCTGAATAAAATCAACACCTTTTCTGTTGTCACTTTTCTTCCCATTTGGTCTCTGATATGAGTATTCACTATCACTTTTTAACCCACTGCTATTCCTTCCAGAAGCATTACCTAAAAGAGATGCACAGAAACAGGAATGATTATGAATTGCATTAATAAATTAGCATTGGATACTGCCATCAGCTTAAAGTGTACCTGAAGGGAAAAAAATTGCCCCTGGGGGTACTAACCTCGGGAGGAGAATGCCTCTGGATCCTGAAGAGGCTTCCCATGTCCTTCTCAGGAGAGGTGACCCAGCGCTGGGGCCGACAAAAATACGCTGACAAATGTGCGCAGGTACAGCAGCTGCTTTCCGGTGGGGTCCGGCAGGAATAGCCGAGCCGGATCGGGTCTACTCTACTGTGCAGACAGTTTGCAGACATGCTCATGGTTATGCACATGTTTATTACTGGAAATGAAGGTCTCTCTCTGTATCCTTTAAAGTTATTTAAAGAGACACTGAAGCGAAAAAAAAATATATGATATAGTGAATTGGTTGTGTACTATGAATAATTACTAGAAGATTAGCAGCAAAGAAAATATTCTCATACTTTTATTTTTAGGTATATAGTGTTTTTTCTAACATTGCATCATTCTATAATATGTGCAGATTACACAACACTCAGCATTCAAAATGAGTCTTTCAGAGCAGTCTGTGAAGTAATGACCTCTCCTCTAGCAGAGGAAAAGTAAATAGTCCAGGAACAGTTGAGATAATAAAAGTCAGATAACAGCCCTCTCCACGACTAAGTTAGTCGGAGAGCTTAATGGCTTGTTTGCATAGAGATAACAACTGGAGTTTCTCAACTCTTCCTGTACTGGAAACAATTACACTGATGTATCTGATCTTAATGTTTTATTTCTTAGCTTAGCTGTGCTACACATACAAATCATAATATCATCATTTTTTTTTCGCTTCAGTGTCTCTTTAATGCAATCGCCAGCATCAATTCTGATGGCTGAATATTCAAAATTCACAGTGCTTGCAGTGAAGAACCTTTGTTCCAGATGAAAATTAAATCTCTCTTTTCGGGCCTGAAGGAGAGGCAGCCACACCAAGACGTGTTTGTTTTTGCGTAAATACACCATATGTCATCCGCTGACACATATGTGGTTACAAATGCTGCAACTGACTTTGCAACTAGATGGGGCTCATTGGCTGGAAAATTATAGGTTCAACTGTGCGCCAAGCACACCATTTGGGCATCCAAGTGGAAAAGGCCTATTAATGAGCATCCTCTAATGCAAAGTGAAGGTTCCATATTATTATTATTATTTATTTATAAAGCGCCAACATATTCCGTGGCGCTGTACAATGTAAGAAAACAAACAAGGGATACATAATGATACAGACAATGATATACATCAAATATGAGCACTGATACAAGATACAGCACTGCTGATTACAATTTGATTTAACATGATGACTAAAATGTATAAATGTCTAGCAGTGTGCAAGCAATTAAATTAATAACAGTCCATGACACAAAAGGATGAGAGCCCTGCCCTTGCGAGCTTACAATCTAAAGGAATGGGGTGGAAACAAGAGGCAGAAAATATAAATAAATCTGACAAACCATAAAAATAAATAAAAATTTCCCAATGAGAAATTTTCCTGCCATTGTCATATTGGTCCACAGTAAAATGTAAATGCCTGCCTAAAGGACTCCTCATTAGATAATTATGTGCACATGGTCTGTTGCCACCACTAACATAACTGTAGAAGGAAGAAGAAAGACTGTTACAGAACTAAACAAAGAAGTATACAGAAGGAAAGAGAAAAAGATACAGATGAAAATAGGGAAGCACAGATGAAAAAAGTCAATTATTTTTGAATTATTTTTAATAAGTTTATATTTCAAATAAAGCATTTTTCTACCATTAAATAATACAGGTAGCTATTTCCCTGGGAGAAGGAGGGCATATAAGGTCTACTTACTATTATGGACACCTGAATTGAGAGGGATATGGAGACTTTCATTATCATTTCCTTTTAACCTCCCTGGTGGTATGGACGAGCCTACTCCTCCAGGGAAAAATAGTTGAAACTAGTATAGAGTCGTCCAGCAGTTTTTAATTAAAATTCACATTCGTATGTAAATTTTTGCATGCTCTGGGTACTGTACCTGGATGCGAAAATTCACACACAAAAGTGAATTTTAATGCAAAAAAGCGCATGCAAAAAAACACATTTTCTGCCAACAGCTGAAGAGTAGGGGAATTGTGACACAGCAGAAAGAGGAAATTAAATGTAATCTATTTTTTTTACATGAATTTGTGTTTGAAGTTTTTATTATGCACAAAATGTATACTAGACCCTTGCTTGACACAGTTTGGTAAGTTACAGGCAAAACTTTCATTGATTTTAAATATTAATTAAACCACTTTTTTCACAGAAATCCAGTCACAATTGAATGCCATGGAGGCTACACAATGGAAATTGCCTGTCTACCTCAATACATTTAGCCACAGACCCAGAACAAGCAATGAGATCAGGTGCGCTGGCTCAAGTTTGACTGGACTTGCCACATGCTTGATTCAGACACTACTAAATATGTCAGCATTCATATCCTTCTCACTTCAGGTTCCCTTTAAAGGCAGCTCTCAGGATCCCAGATTCCACCATAATCACCTTCAGGGCTCATAAACACCTGTATGAGGGTGGTTGCCTCCATCTTTCTAAGCCTGAGGTGGGGATGAGCCTTTTGTCCTTAAAACTAGACAAAGGTAATTTGCAAAGAAGCGGTATTGCCACCACTTTTTTTTGCAGACTGTCCTTCATTTTTGAAAACTATCCCATAATTATGTTTGCAAAGCATAAAAAAGTGAACATTTTTTTCTGACAGTAAATATATAGTTTGTATTTATTATGTGGTCTTTGTATGCGAGATTTATTAAAGTTACCTTGCAAGCCCTTGGTATCATCATAATCACATTCTTCAGATGGAAGCTGAGTATAAAATGTCTCCCGAACGGTTTCCTCAAAAACAGAGGTGCCCCCTGTATGAAGAGTGATGCAATCAATTGTTACAACATTGTGCATTTACTGTATAGTGATATTTTTGTTTAAGCGGATCCGAGATGAAAAACGAACTATAACAAGTAACTTGTCTATATATCTAATCTAAAGATACATAGTTTAGCAAATCTAGCTTCAATAGTTTATGATTGTTGACTTGTTTAGTTTATAGGGAATTAGAGTATTAAAACAAAACAAAAAAGTATTTGGCTTGAGGAATGCCCTATAAACTGTATGAAAGGAACACAATTATGCAATGAGTAAAATTTTATCTCGGATCCACTTTAAAAGGCACAAATGGCAAGGGAACCTGGACTACAATCATCTAGTAAGAGATATTTACCTTAAAGGGGAACTGAAGTAAGAGGTATACGGAAGCTGACATATTTATTTCCTTTTAATCAATACCAGTTGCCTGGCAACCCTGCTGGTCTATTTCTCTGCAGTAGTATCTGAATAACACCAGAAACAAGCATGCAGCTAGTCTTGTCAGATCTGACTTTAAAGTCTGAAACACCTGATCTGCTGCATGCTTGTTCAGGGGCTATGGCTAATAGTATTAGAGGCAGGGGATCAGCAGGGCTGCTAGGCAACTGGTATTGCTTAAAAGAAAATAAACATAGCAGCCTCCATATACCTCTCGCTTCAGTTCCCCTTTAACCTCCTTGCCGGTCTAATTCCCCCGGAAAGGAGGCAGCGCAGCACTTTTTATTTTTATTTTTTTAAATCATGTAGCGAGCGCAGGGGTCTGGGGGGGGGAGGCGGCTCTGCGCAGCGGGTAGCGGCGAATCGGCGGGTAGCGACGACGGCAAAGTGCTAGCTGCATGTAGGAAAAAAAAATATGCAAATCGGCCCAGCAGGGCCTGAGAAATCCTCCTATGCAGGTTACCCCGAGCTGAGCTCGGGATAACCGGCAAGGAGGTTAAACCAGTTAAACCTAATATGGTTGACACTCCCTTCCACCAACTTATACCAGAAAACCTTTGCAATAGCAGATTTAAGTATAAGCACAACAAAAGATGAGGGAAGAGGATGGTCAGATCATCCCACAGTCTTTTGTAGCCCTTCCCCCAAAAGGTAATTAGGAACATAGCTAAAAAAACCTAAGATTACACAAGTGGAATAGACAAACAGTACATGAGGCCCCTTCCCCAGTTGAGTGTATCAGGAAACAAAAGTGCTCACACAACGCATGGCATTTCCGTTCTGATGCGATTTTTCGGCAATGCAATCGCATTTATTAGACTGAATGGAAATTGCAATGCGCATGCGGGAACTAGTCGGGAACTGTGAGTTAAATCTCAAGGAATGGATGGGGATACCAGACTGTGCAGTCTATGCACTCCTGATGTCCCTGTGAATTGTGTCGCAACCAGGTGGCTTAGAAATGCTGGATTTCCTTATATGTCTGACTTTTGAATATGCCTTCACATTCTTAACCACTTGCCGACCGCCGACTACCTATGGGCATCGACAAGGTGGCTCCTCCAGGACCGCGTAACGCAGATCGGCGGCGGCACCTGGGGGAATGATTAGACGGGGATCGCGCACATAGATGCACACGCATCCGCCGGCATTAGGCTCCGCCCACCCGCAACGTCAACCCGCCGACCAATTAGCAGCGCCGGCGGGTTGTAAACACCCCGATCTAATTGTATAATACACTTTGTTATGCTAACAAAGTGTATTATACAGGCTGCCTCCTCCACTGGTGGTCCCACTGATCGAGCGACCACCAGGGGAGGAGGCAGCCTTTGTGGTAATGACACAAGCACACTGATCCTGTCCCCCCTGCCCCCTGACCACCCACAGCACCCCTCAGACCCCTCCTGATCATCCCCTCAGACCACTGTTTGCACCCAATCACCCATCAATCACCCCCTGTCACTATCTGTCAACGCTATATTTTAGATTAGGTCCTAAACTGCCCCCTGGGGGCTCCTGATCACCACCCCCCACACCCTCCGATCCTCCCCAGACTCCCCCCCCCCCCCCCGTGTACTGTATACATCTATTCTCCCCTGTTATCGCCCACTGATCACCTGTCAATCACCTGTCAATTACCCATCAGTCAACCCCTGTCACCACCACCCATCAGATCAGACCCTAACCTGCCCCTTGCGGACACCTGATCACCCGCCTACACTCTCAGATCGCCTGCAGACCAGCCATTAGATCACCTCCCAAGTGCATTGTTTACATCTGTTCTCCCCTCTAATCACCCACTGATCACTCATCAATCACCCATCAATCACCCCCTGTCACCACCTGTCACTGCTACCCATCAGATCAGACCCTAATCTGCCCCTTCTGGGCACCCAATTACCCACCCACACCCTCAGATCGCCCTCAGTTCCCCCCCCCCCCCCCCCCGATCACCTCACCAGTGCGTTGCTTGCATCTATTGTCCCCTCTAATCACACCCTGATCACCTATCAATCACCCCGTCACCACCTGTCACTGCTACCCAACAGCAGTACACTACAAAATTTCCTTGTTGCTGAATCATTAAAACTTAACTTTTAATAAAGTATTAAAAAAGAGGTATAAAAGGGTAAACAGGGCGCTCTACAGTCATCAGTTCAAATCATTCTCAAACATTGCATAAAACATTCATATAAAAAAGAGTGAATATGAATAGAAAAGGCTCTCTAATAATGTCCCTGATTTTAGAATCGGATATAAGTCCACAGGATTCTTCCTCCAAACTTATTTAGTGCATAGGTGACCTCCAGCAGTTCCAGAGTATTATAGAAACAATATACGCTCACCAGATTCCAAAGCTGCCCTTCTCAGGATCAGCCAAACACGTTTTTGGATAAGCCAATATTCTTTCGATGCCTCAGCTTGTTCCTCCTCAGTAAGCCGTGCAAACATAAGAGACAAAAAACTCCAATAGTGTGATACTGTATGGTTTAAATCCACTTAATTGCACCAGTGCTCCCAGTAACTGACATAAGCACCCTGTGCTCCACCACCAGATAGTCAACAAAGCCTCTCACCAAATAGTCTGGCTGACCCAGCACAGACCAGCATTGATCGCCTTGCCACTTGCATCAAGTTTTATGTTTTCGTTAACAGCCTTCCTAGGACTTATATCCGATTCTAAAATCAGGGACATTTCTATTCATATTCACTCTTTTTTATATGAATGTTTTATGCAATGTTTGAGAATGATTTGAACTGATGACTGTAGAGCGCCCTGTTTACCCTTTTATACTGCTTAGAGAGTGATACACACACTTTTTTCAGGTGCGATCCAGTATATGTTATAACTATTCACAAATAGGTTAAATTTGAGGAGCGCACATACAGGTTTTGTTTTATTATTAAAAAAGAGGACAGACGTTCTGTGCTGACTTAATCTCAAAGTTACTTGCAAGTGATGCAGGGCCTTAAAGAGACACTGAAGCGAGACTAAATCTCGCTTCAGGTCTTATATATAGCAGGGGCACGTGTGCCCCTGCTAAAACGCCGCTATCCCGCGGCTTAACGGGGGTCCCTTCACCCCCAACCCACCCCCCGCAAATGTTGGTCGGAAAATGGTCGCTGGAGATATCCTTCCTGGAGGCAAGGGCTAACGGCTGCAGCCCTGCCTCCCAGCGCGTCTATCAGACGCGCATCGCCGCCTCTCCCCCGCCCCTCTCAGTGAAGGAAGACTGAGAGGGGCGGGGGAGAGGCGGAGATACGCGTCTGACAGACGCGCATGGGGCAGGGCTGCGGCGGTTAGCCCTGCCCCAACCAGGAAGCGCTCCCTCGCTGCACGGAGGGGGTTTGGGGGGACAGGGACCCCCGTTAAGCAGCGCTATAGCGGCGTTTTAGCAGGGGCACGCATGCCCCTGCTAGCTATGAGGTCTGAAGCGAGATCTATTCTCGCTTCAGACTCTCTTTAAGTGTCTGTTAATACCGGATAAGAGTATTCACAGGATAGACATAAAAATTACACACCCCCACCATACAACCCGACATGTTTCACTTCACAGGCAAAGATTTTTCAAGGGATGAAGTGCAAAGAACAGTGCTAAAGTGAAGGTGTAAATTTACATTCTAAAAACACAAGTATAGAGACATAGCATATAAGCTTATGACATAGTAGCAGCCAAACGAAAATGGCAGTTTCAGCTCCCCCATGGGGTGGGGTTACATACCCCTCCACTTTGCTCATTAGCAACATCCACTCCCCCTAGAAATCATATAAGTATTGGTTAGTTCTGTTGTGAATCAAAATTTCCACCAATAGGGTGCCGTCAGTATCAAGCCCCACATGTCAAAGAAAATGCCCTGAAATGGCGATACAGGACCCACAAATCACCCAGATGGTTGCAGGTCCAGCGAGCCAAAAGTCCGCAGCTCGGAGGCAAACCTCAATAAAGCAGTGGGGAAAAAGCGCTACACTCCGAGAAACCCACCTTCTGATTGGTCCGTGGCCGGCCGCAGCCTTCAGTGCACGGCAACCAATCAGGCGTGAGCAGCGGCAGGATCCTGGGGCAACGTCATTCAGGGGGGGAGGAAGTGAGGCGCACAGGTCATCGCCCTCTAAACACGAAAGCGCCGTGTACGCCCGCCCTACACAGCGTGTCTTCAAAGGCGTTGTCATAGCAACGCCAGAGCTTGTACACACACTGCTTAAGCCTCCAAAAGCCTGGCTAAAGTGGCCTAAATATGCGCCGGTCTTTTGAGAATTCGCTTAAGAAGGGGGAGAAAGCAAAAAAGCACCCAGGTGTACATTATATACCTGTCACCTGTCACCCCCTAGCACACCTACCCATCAGATCAGGCCGTAATTTGCCCCGTGTGGGCTCCTGATCACTCGGCCAAACCCTCAGATCCCCTTCCGATCACCTCCCTAGTGCATTAATTACATCAATTCTCCCCTCTAATCACCCCCTGAGACACCCATCAATCACTTCCTGTCACCACCTGTCACCCGCTAGCACTCCTACTTATCAGATCAGGCCCTAATCTGCCCCCTGCGGGCCTCTGATCACCTGGCCAAACCCTCACCTGCCCCACCACAGTGACAGAATTATTTTTGCTGATCACTGCAAAAAACATTGTATAATAACTGTGGCGCTGTAGAGATCAGTTTTGATTTTTTTTATCAAAACTCAGCGACCACAGCTTTCTACTTCACAAGTACTCCCTTTTGCTAGGTAGGTGCTCTTTTTCCTGGGTAGTCTCAGAGGAATACCCCTACATTTAGCTGTCCATTATGGCAAAAAAGGGGTATTCCGCTGAAGAGGCCGCCGAGATTCTGGCCCAGTGGGGTGAGTGCGATTGGGAAGCCTCATCCGACGAATCATCCGGGTCAGAATACGAACCGGTGAACAGCGGTGGCTCTCTGACCGATAGCAATGACGAGGATTAGATCCCGGCTAGAGCCAGGCGTACCACACCTCATGTCACTGGACCGCAGGATCAGACTCAAGGGCAGCAGAGTGGTGCTAGTGCTGATCCGTGTTTTCTTGGTGAGGCATGCACCAGCAGCGTAGCATCTCCTGGACCTAGCACCAGTACTACCGTAGACTGTGGTGAAGTGGCGAGCACCAGCATGGTAGTAGAAACTGGTTCGGTGGCATGTGCATTAAGACCCGTGTCGCAGCCACCAGCAAAACGGGCCCATACTACCCATAGTCTCCCAGAGGTGCTGGCAAATCCCAATTGGCAATCCCCTGGTTCCGAGGTTGCGAACTAAGGGTGGCTAAGAGGACATCTGAATTTATCTCCAATACAGATAAGAGAAAATATGACATTAGGTCATTTATGACATGTGGGTCCCACCATGTTGTGTACCTTATCTGGTGCATATGCGGTTTTCAATATATCGGACGTACCACTAGACAGCTGAAAAAGCGCATTTCTGAACATATATATAAAATCGGGAAAGGCCATGAAGACCATAGTGTGTCTGCCCATTTCAAGCAGGAGCATGGCTGTGATCCCACCCTGATGCGGTATTGTGCAATTGACAAATTATCACCATCCTGGAGAGGATCAAATAGGCTGAGGGAATTGAGTAAGATGGAAACTAAATGGATATACACACTACGGTCACTTACCCCGGAGGGTTTGAACATTGAGATAGACATAAACTGTTTTATTAACAATGACTAAGATTTATGTAGTTCACTATTATGTGGTTTTGAAGCTGGGTTACTTCTAGGGATAGCTTATATAACTCATTGTGTGGCACTGAGGGTGATTGAGATGTGTGCGTGGGGGGGGGGGGGGGGGGGAGGGGGTTCTACTTAATATGAAGATGCTGTATTACTAGTCACATGTGCACTGTGACGCTGGGTAGGTAATTTGTAGGTTAATAAATAGGGGGTGGGTTAGCTCTGTCGTCATATTGCACATGCGATCTAGTTCTTATCTATTTGTATGTATATACCTGTGGCATTTGTGGCATGTGTGTGCACATGCCAGAGTATATTTACTGTTACGCTGTTCCCCATATAAGGTCATCAATTACGGAATCCGGTGGAATACGGGCTGTATCCTGCTCAAGTTTGGGCAATGATACGGATTCCGGATTGCTAGGGATGCTACGTTAGCATTATTACGGAATCCGGAACTAGATAGGGTCTATGATAATGTATGTCTATTACGTATACCCGTAAGCCGCATTGTGATAGGGTGCGGGCAGACGTCAATGTGAATAAATAGATGAGGTGAAAGGGCGTGCGTCCAGCCCCTGATGAGTCACGCCCGTGACGAAACGCGTAGGGCGGAGCTTGGACGCACGCACAGACGCTCAGGAAGCAAGGACTTGGCTACACCAGGCCGGCGGACGCGCTGAGGCTTACGGTGCAGTACTTTTATATGCTATGCAAACAAGAAACTACACTGTAAGCAGAATTTTTAGCAGGGTTTTTAATGTTTTAATAAACTGTATTACGCGATGTTCAACTTTATATTGGCTCTAGGACTTTCTTTGATGGCAATGGCTGCCGGGTTTTATGCATGATAGCAAGAAATCTGAGGGTAAGCGGCCACTTCATAGGGAGAGGTGGAGGCTGCTTTTTGGCACGTTTGGGACTTATTCACTTGCTCTGGTAGTGTGTGAAGTTACACTAAGGGTGATATAGATCATACGTTACACCCTATGTTTCCTCTCTGTGTTTATTTCCTTGCATGAGCATACTGGATACCGGTGGATTACAAGCGCAGCAGTATTGGATTACCTAATCCCCTGGTTCCGCCGCACCTGTACTGCCCCCTTTCACCGCCCAGTCTAAAGTCCAGGTGGAGACAGATAATCTAGGATTGGCCCTAGACTTTTTTCATCTGTTCTGCACCATGGATCTCTACGACTTAATTGTAGCTGAGACCAACCGTTATGCCACACAATACGCAACCGCCAATCTGAGAAGCTACCATCCCCAGCCTTTTCGGTGGAAAAAACTCCAAGTTTCCAAACTTAACATTTTTTTGGGCCTTCTCCTTAACATCGGTCTAGTCAAAAAGAATGTATTGCGGTCTTATTGGTATACGCACCCAATACATTACATGCCCATGTTCTCTGCTGCCATGTCCAGGTCACGATTTGAGAACATCCTGCGCTTCCTGCACTTCAGTGCCAATACAACCTGTCATCTAAGAGGCCACCCTGCTTATGATCAGTTCCACAAAATTCAGCCCCTCGTAGACCACCTGTCATCAAAATTTGCAGATGCTTATACCCCTGAACAGTCATTTTGAGACATTTGGTTTCCAGACTACTCCTCATGGTTTTGGGCCCCCTAAAATGCCAGGGCACAAGTGACCCATTTTAGAAAGAAGACACCCCAAGGTATTCTGTTAGGTGTATGATGAGTTCATAGAAGATTTTTTTTTGTCACAAGTTAGTGGAAAATGACACTTTGTGAAAAAAAAAACAATAAAAATCAATTTCCGCTAACTTGTGACAAAAAATTAAATCTTCTATGAACTCACCATACTCCTAACAGATTACCTTGGAGTGTTGTTTTTATAAAATGGGGTCACTTGTGGGGTTCCTAAACTGCCCTGGCATTTTAGGGGCCCTAAACCGCAAGGAGTAGTCTGGAAATCAAATGCCTCAAAATGACTTGTGAAATCCTAAAGGTACTCATAGGATTTTGGGCCCCTTAGCGCACCTAGGTTGCAAAAAAGTGTTACCCATGTGGTATCGCCGTACTCAGGAGAAGTAGTATAATGTGTTTTGGGGTGTATTTTTACACATACCCATGCTGGGTGGGAGAAATATCTCTGTAAATGGACAATTGTGTGTAAAAAAAAATAAAAAAATTGTCATTTACAGAGATATTTCTCCCACCTAGCATGGGTATGTGTAAAAAACAAAACAAAACACATTATACTACTTCTCCTGAGTATGGCAATACCACATGTATGACACTTTTTTGCAGCCTAGGTGCACTAAGGGGCCCAAAGTCCTATGAGCACCTTTAGGCTTTACAGGTCTGCTTACGATTTAGCACCTCCCAAAATGCCAGGACAGTAAACACACCCCACAAATGACCCCATTTTGGAAAGTAGACACCCCAAAGTATTCAGAGAGGGGCATGGTGAGTCCTTGGCAGATTTAATTTTTTTTTTGTCACAAGTTAGCAAAAATGGAAACTTTTAAAAAAAAATGTATCACAAAGTGTCATTTTCCGCTAACTTGTGACAAAAAAATAAAATCTTCTATGAACTCACCATGCCTCTTAGTGAATACTTTGGGATGTCTTCTTTCAAAAAAGGGGTCATTTGGGGGGTATTTATACTATCCTGGAATTCTAGCACCTCATGAAACATGACAGGTGCTCAGAAAAGTCAGAGATGCTTCTAACTGGGGAAATTCACTTTTTGCACCGTAGTTTGTAAACGCTATAACTTCTACCCAAACAAAATAAAAAAAAAACAATAAGTGTCTATTTACTGATCAAAGACATATAGCACAATAAATTTAGACAAAAAAGTATATAGAAATTTTACTTTATTTGAAAAATGTCAGCACAGAAAGTTAAAAAAAAAAATCATTTTTTGACAAAATTCATGTCTTTTTTGATGAATATAATAAAAACTAAAAATCACAGCAGCAATCAAATAGCACCAAAAGAAAGCTGTATTGACAAGAAAAGGAGGTAAAATTCATTTAGATAGTAGGTTGTATGACCGAGCAATAAATCGTTAAAGCTGCAGTGGTCTGAATGGAAAAAAAATGTCTGGTCCTTAAGGGGTTTTAAGGCTGCAGTCCTTAAAGCGGAATATAACCCTGCATTTCAACTTTGCTCTAAAACATTATTTACAGTATATTATATGCAACCAGCATTTTTTTTTTACTAGACCAGCATTGGAAGGGTTACACAGGGCTTTAAAGTTCCTTTAGATTTTTGCAGATGCATCCGAAGCTGAAATAGATACATTTTGTTTACATAATGTATCTAAGTGTTGAATGTGACTCATCTCTCTCACTGAGAAGGAGCTTGGACGACAGCCAAAGAGTGTGTAACTGTTTATCAATAGATACATGTAACTAAATAGAATGTATCTATCTGAACTTCTGCATATCTCTCCAGGACCTTTAAACCTCTGTGTTTAACCCTTCCAATGCTGGTCTAGTAAAAAAAAAAAATGCTTTTGGCATATAGTATGCTGTAAATAATATTTTAGAGCAAAGTTGAAATGCAGGGTTATATTCCGCTTTAAGTGATTAAACAAGTGGGAGAAAAAGACATCCAGGTAAATATAAAATTATGTTAAAAACCAATAACATCAAAAAAGAAGGGGTGGATTACCTCAAATTATGACTTTAATACTAGTGTTAAAAACATAGCTGTATTAGACAATAGTGATACGTTTCATGGGCTTAACTGACCTCTTCAGGCCAAGTATTTGTGCCAAAATCAATAATGAATTAATGCAGCCAAGCTTTGTGCGCCTCTCTAGAACAGTGCTCAAAGTGAGGCTGCATTCGTTTTTTGGGCAAAAATACTTGGCCAGAAGAAGAGGCTTGAGCCCATGAAACAAATCACCATTGTCTTATAAAACTGTGTTTTTACACTACTATTAGTGTCATCATTTAAGGTAAGCCACTTCTTTATTTTATTGATTTTTAACCTAGTTTTATATTTAATTGTCATATTCCCTTTGGGAATTGGTGCCCCTCCTGCCTCAGCTGGAGTCCCAATTTTTAATAAAGAAAAGAAACTACCCCAAGAAGATACAGTAACCACCTGAGTGGAGATGAGCTTATACTCTCCATCAGTCTATTTGGTTGGTTGCCCTTATTAGCAACCCGATCTTCTAAGTACCCCTCTTTTCTACTCATCAAGAAATGTATACATTTGTGGGCTCCTTGTGTCTGCAAGTTTATTTTGGAAGTTGCTACGAGCAAGTGCATCATACTTGCGCATGCGCCCTAAAGCCACACTTTTAGGGAGGGGGTCATTAGACATCAGGGGACTGTATGAGCAGACAGGAGGGCCACTAGAAACCAGGAAACTGTACAGAGGAAAGAGGGGTGTCACTAGACACCAGGAAACTGTATATGGTAGGGAGGGGTGCCATTAGACACCAAAGAACAAAAAAAGGGAGTGAGGGGGCCGATAGACACCAGCGACCCGTATAAGCGGGGTTGGGGTACTAGACACCAGGAAACTGTACAGGGGAGGGAGAGGGGCCATTAGACATACTTTTAATGAATACAACAATTTGCTTACCTGCTGTGTCATCTAAGTGTTGAGTAAGGGCCAAAAATTTATTAGTATTTAGATTTTCATCAGGGCTGCGTGCCGAAGACTGGAGGGAAACAATCTAAACAAGACACACAATTTAAACTCAGAAGACAATGAGATTAATAAACCTAATTTACAAACAATATGCAAGAAAAGTGACAGTTGCTCAAAAATTGATAATGATAATTTACTTATTATTTATTAGCGTCTGCTAAACTTTTTTTTAATGGAACTATCATTGAACCTTCCCCTCTGCTATACAAGATTAGCCACGCTATGATAACCTTCAGTAACAGATGTTTAATGAAAAGTTACTGTTCTTCACTTTATTCTAAAGCTTATTGGTTATGTACCAGTGTGTTTTGAATACTAGTTACATAGTTACATAGTTAGTTTGGTTGAAAAAACATCTGTCCATCAAGTCCAACCAGAAAAAAACAACACCATCCTGAACCTGCACATATCCCAGTTGATCCAGGGGAAGGCAAAAAAAAAAAACTTTTAGAAGGCCTGGGCCAATTAGCCTTAAAAGGGAAAAAATCCTTCCTGACTCCAGATGGCAGTCAGATAAATCCCTGGATCAACTCTCCTGGGAATTATCTAATAATTATAGCTGATTATAGTTGATTAGCACCTGCAATAGTTAGTGATGTTGGTGATTAAAAATCTGTATCCTGTGCTTATACAGAGCTGAATGAATTAGGTGGTATTCAATACAAACAATGGCAGCTCCTAGCAAAGGTATATTGTAAGCTGGTTGACTTTCGATTTATACACAGATGACATTACTTTTGGACAAAAGCAGGTAGGATAACTGTATGTTATGTTATGCTAGACTGTAATTCTGCCTTTATTCTAAATTCATAATACAATAACAGGCTTTGCAGGATAAACATGCGGTAATAAATTCCCCATTTACAATTTTTAATACCTGCAGCTCTTCCCACAGTTGCTTCCTCATTGCGACACCTTGAGCTTTGATTTCCTTCTCATTTGCCACCTTTTTAAGCAAAATTTCATCCAGAGCTTTCATTTTCTTTATGGCTTTTAGCAGTTTGGGATCAGTTTTTTGTTCTGTATTTACAGGTAACTCGGATGTGTCTGTTTAAGTAGAAAATATTTGAATAAAGAACAATCAGTATCTGAAATGTTTACAGACTGTTCAAAAATGTGCAAAAACGAACTGCAAATTGAATGTATTTCCTTAAAAATGTACGGACCATGTACCGTACAGACCTTTTAAACATCAAATTACAGGATTAGGATTAAAAACAATCATTTCACTCAAGACAGGTTTTTTTTTATTTCCACTTTGTCCCTATTAAATAGCACCATATTGTTATTAAAACTTTATGCTAAGTAACACTGTCATGAGACAGACATGGAAGTAGTCATTTTGTTCAAATTCCAGCCAGGGCGCTATCTGCATGGAGTTTGTATGCTCTCCCGGTGTCTGTGTGGGTTTCCTCCTGTTACACCCATTTCCTCTCACGTTCCAAAATACATATAAGTTAATTGGCTTCCCCCTAAATTGGACCTAGACTATGATACAAACACTACACGATACATACATAGACATGTGACCATGGTAAGGATTAGATTGTAAACCCTTCTGAGGAACAGTTATGTCACAAGACAATATACTCTGTACAGTGCTGTCGAAGATGTCAGCACTATAAAAATACTAAATAATAATAATACATTTTGACTACCTTAAAAAGCTACACTTCTGGCTATAATCCTGCTCATCAAAGAATAATGGCTGCTACTCCATTCACTTAAGAAGCCTGTAGAACAGGTGTTACAACTTTTCTTTTGTGCATACATGTAGAGAATCAGAAATCATTTCAGCCCTATGATCAGTAAAACCTCCTGATGACTAACATGAACAGAAGGTGGACCGCAATGGCCTACTTAGAACTAGGTTTATGTTCATTTTTTTTCTCTCTGTAAGGCCTCTAAATAACAGTTTTTTTGCAGTTAGAACCTCCACCCACTATTAAATTCCAAAGTCAGAAGGAGCACCACAAAAGGTAAATGTGGTGTGCCAACGACCCCAGCCCGTGTCCCTGTGGCTCACAAGATCCACAACCGAAAGATGGGTCGGCACCACCAAGATGTTGTAAATAGCTCTTTTATTCAATCACATGGACAAACAATGGCAGACGCTGTTTCAGGTAAAGGCCCTTTTCTCAAACTGTATAATCCACACCAGTGAACATAGATACACCCTTAAAGTGTGACTAAAAATCTACTCAGCAGCACTGAAAAGGTTTGGTGTTTCTTTAATAGTTTCACAGCATCAGAATTTGTTTTTCTTACCCAAGCCTCATTTTTAGCTGCACAGAAGCTAAGCTCCACCCCATCAAAGAAAACTGCCCAGACATTTTCCCCCTGATGCGGTGCAAAGCATGATGGGATTTCTGATGTTGTTCTCGTTCTGCTGTTTTGACGCAAATTTGTTTTTTTTTTAATGTTGAATTTGAGATGTGAAGCCTAGCGCGTGCAGTTGGGAGGGGTGATCAGAACACAGGACAGAAGGAACTGTGTCTCAAACTCCCTGTCATCTCCTTTCAACCAAAAGATGGCTACCCCCATGAAATCACAAACATGTGCCTGTTCTTTTAAAACAGGGTGGGTAAGAGATTATATTACCTATCTATTTTAATTAACATAACTAATGTAACCTAATGAGAGTAGATTTGTTTAGGCTGACGTTCCTCTTTAAATACACCCACCCCCAGATGTGCCACCAATGGGCACTCAACTGGATGGGGCAAATGTCAGACCTGATGGGGAACAGGATGTGTAAAATGTAAAAGAGGAGAAGAAAGTATGCAAAATACCTGAAGAGAAGCTTTAACAGTAAAGCGATGCCTCCCTAAAGAGCGTGAGGATAGAAAAAGTATGACTGTAGTCTGACGTGCACATGCTGGAAGGTGGGGCCAACCACATCAAACACGCGCACCACAGTCCAATCAAAAAGGACCGCACCGCCGTTGCCTTAGGAACAAACCACACTGAGTGCATGCCTAAGCGCATAGAGGCACCACGTCATCTACAAGTGGAGTCCTAGTGATACACATCAGAAGTGAATAAGTGTGTATTAATAGCCACAAGGGCACGTCCCCCGTAGCCAGTGTCACCATGGTAACAAAACACGCCGCATATAGCGCATCATGCATGCAAAGAGGCAAGGACGTATAAAACTTCACCGCTGCTGCTTTGGTAACAAACCACACCAAAAAAATAAAAACAACAGGCGAGGATACAGCCATATCGCATACTCAGTAAACAGCGTAGCTAAAGGAAAATCATGCACGTCAGAAATGGGAAGAGGTACACACTAGGCCTCACTGTTGCCAAAATAGCTAACCTAACCAAACAGAACAAAAAAATGGGTTCTTATGTGCACTACAAAAAGCCTTAAGGGCTCGTTTCCACTATTGCGAATCTGCATGCATCCAACGCATGCAGATTCGCACATGTAATGCAAGTGGATGGGCCTGTTTCCACTGTAGCGTTGTTGAGGTGCGTTTTTTTCAGCGGTAAAAAAACGCACAAAAGAGCCAACGAATTCGCCTGCGAGTGGAATGCATGCGAATCGCCGCTAATGTATTTAATAGGAAATTCGCATGCGGCTATGGTATGCAAATTTTCATGCAAATTTGCATGCGAATTCGCATAGGTACCAATGTAATTCAAACAGGCAGTGACATGGTTAATTTCGCATATACCCTCACCTATGCGAATTCGCATGCGAATTCGCGGCAAAAACCGCGCAAAAATTTGCATCCGCATGCTATTTCATGGAATTTCAACAGCGGTGGAATCCAGGCGATTCTGCACCGCAATAGTGGAAACGAGCCCTAAAATGCACAGGGATCAAGCGACCAAAAGAACCACCCGCCTCTGTAGAGTATATTAATGAGAACATTGTGCTGACAGGGAAGGGACTTAATAAATCTAGGGCAAAACCAAGTTTCTTTAAACAATTTATTAGAAAGGGTTGTTCTATTAAATCAAAGGCACAAGCACGGGTGTTCGCACGTCAGGCAAATTGGGGCGGCTGCCTCCTCCTGGCCGCCCGCTGAAATTTTCTGCGGACGCCCATGGGCACAAGCCATGTCCAAAGACTGCAAGGCTGCTGCTACATGCTCTATGAGGCACTGGAAAGCTCCAAGAATAGCTGTTTTTATGCTGAACTAATCAAAATCATTAGAACTAATGAAGTGATCAGAGATGGATTCCTGTTAGCTAGGTGTCTATTGGAGAATGCAATGGGTATATCAGGGTTTTTATATTTCGGGGTGGGGGGGGGGGAATCTTCTATTCATCTCAGTGATTTTATTTTTTCTTATCTGAAGAGGGAGATTCTTCTTTGCTATACCCAGTGTGTCTGCTGACACAACACTAATCCTGACCGAATCTAAAACTATCACCTAACACTAACAAACACAGAACATTTATATCGTGCTTTTCTCCTGGCAGACTCAAAGCACCAGAGCTGCAGCCACTAGGTGCTGGCTTACTGAACCCAGGTCTCCTGTGTCAGAGGCAGAGCCCTTAACCATTACACTATCCAGCCACCGCTCTATAACCAGTGTGTCTGCTAACACAACACTATTCCTGACCGAATCTAAAACTATCACCTAACACTACACTGACCTAAAACCTAACAATAACCTCTATCATCCCTTTCCTGACCTTCCTAAGCCCTGAGTGCAGCAATAGTGATTACGTTTTTCACAATACTATACAATAAGTTTGATTTGAATGTCAAATCTACACAGCTGATGCTCACAACTATGACATAGTGGGGTAGATGCATGTAACAGTGGTAATATTGCTGTGCACAGACAGTGCACAGCAATATTACCCTTACTTCCGCCAGCAGTACTGCAAATTACGCTATTAGTGTGACCCATGATGATACTCAAGTAGAGCAACCAATGCTACGGTAATGCGTGTTACTAAGAAGAGAGGAGGGAACTGTCCAGTTATGATGACAATGTAATAAACCAGGGGTTCTCAAACTGGGTGCTGCGGTACCCTGGTGCACCTCCCAGGGGTGCCTTGGCATTCATCCCCATCCTTTGTGCATTGCCATCATTAAAGCAACCGCACATTGATATACAATGCAGCTGCATTACCCGTCAGTTAACCATTAGTCCCGGAAGTCGTGGTTGATGTTGGATATCAGAGGAATTAGGGAGGAGAAACGGATCAGTGCACTTTGGCCCAGAAAGGTAGGGAAATGTTTGCCCTGCTATTGGGGGTCACTTACAATTTGGAGTGGATGCCGAGGTAATGTTGCATAATTAAAGGAGGTGTCACTAACTGCAGTCCCCATGTGGGGAAATATCTATGATCTCTAGAAGATTGACTCTTTATCCCTGTTATGTTCATTCAAACTGGAGTGGGGGGTTCTGCATAATGGGGAGGGGAGATCACTGATAATTTGGAGGGGGGTGTTGCCTGATAGGGAGTCAATGGCTTTTCGGAGGGGATAATTCTGCCTAATGTAGGAGTCACTGACTGTTTGGAAGAGTGGGTTGCTGGCGGGGATTGGTAAGCCATTGGCTTAAAGGAGAGATGCTGCCTAATAAGAATCACTAGCTACTTGGACGGGGGGGGGGGGGGGGTGCATAATAAGGGTCATAACATAACTTTAGTAGTTGTTATTGCCTAGGGGTGTCTTGAAAAAATGTCAAAGCCGTCAATGGCGCCCGCATCCCAAAAAGTTTAAGAACCACTGTAATAAACTGCAAAATTACCTTCCGGATGGCCTGTGTTTGCTGCCTGATTTATCTCATCAGTCCCAGCAGTTGTATAATCAAATCCCTTGTTTTCAAATTCTTCTTTGCATAAATAACTATCTGATTCACTTTCTGAGGAATGTAAACACAGACAAGTACCAAATGATCATTACGTAATTCTCATACTACACAAAAATAAATAAATCACATCATCAACATATTTATAGTTAATTTGCTGGAGATCAAGAACTGAACAGTAGGGATATACAGGGCAGCTAAATGGTTGGTTAGAGGGCAGACACTTAGAGACATGCAATGCAGATGGTTCGCTCAGGTAAGGGGGATGGGTTAGATAAGCTAGGTGAGATAAGCTTATGGATGGTAGAACCTAGAGATGACTAACGAGTTGGAGTAGAGGTGGTAGAATATATTTGGTGCGAGTAGCCCAAAGTGAAAGTCGATAGCACAGATAAGACAAGACAGAAAATTTATATTGAGCTTTTCTCCGCAAAGCACCAGAGCTGCAGCCACTAGGACGTGCTCTTCAGGCAGTAGGAGTGTTAGGGAGTCTTGCCCGAGGTCTCCTCACTGAATAGGTGCTGCCTTACTGAACAGGAAGAGCTGAAATTCAAACCCAGGTATCCTGTGTCAGAGTAACCTACAATGGACAGACAAGTGAGCAGAGAAGGATACAGAGAATCTGCTAGGAAAGATAAAGGGGGATAGCACGCAGCAGCTTATGAGGTTAGGAAAGCCCCATTGAAGGCCGTTCATGCCAATCGGCATGGAGTGGTCCTGGGGCTGCCGCTGCGTTCACGCCAATTGGCGTGGAGCGGTCGGCAAGAGGTTAACAGTGTGCTGACCAGAAAGCTGTTATGGGGTAATGGCCATTTTTAAAATGGAGGACAGAGAAGTCCATTGATCACAGTGGACAAATGGGACGCAGGAGAGGAGAAAGAGATTGAAGAGTAGACTAAACAGGAGGTAAGTATGACCTGTGTATGGTTATTTTGACTTTTTATTTTCAGTTCAGGTTCTCTTTAAAGACTTAATTGCCATGAAGAAGGAACTTGTGTCCTAAAACATTGGCTAGTATCTAATGTATTAGCAGGGGCGTAGCAATAGGGGTTGCAGCGGTAGCGACCGCATCGGGGCCCTTGGGCCAGAGGGGCCCCAAAGGGCCCTCCCTCAAATGCAGTATTAGCTCTCTATTGGTCCTGTGCTGGTAATAATCACTTCTATAGACACTTTGAATAGTGGTAATCATTAACAAGCTGTTCCCCATCCCCTTCTTGCACCTCTGACACTGTAGTTGTCCTAGGCAGGTTTTGGTGCGCCGTATCAATTGTTATGTATAGAGTGCTTGGGGGGCCCCATTGTAAAACTTGTATCGGGGCCCACAGCTTCAAAGCTACGCCACTGTGTATTAAAGTATCATTTGTAACCTGCATGTAATGTTCTTTAATACTTTATTTGCATCTTTCAATAAAAACCTTACATTTTTGTTTAAAAGTATAATTTGTAGAACGGTTAGTATAATTTGTAGCTGTTAGGGTTAGTTGATGATATAACTCAAAAAATGTTCAGAGGGACAATTTACGTAAGGGCTAAAAATTGTAGGAGTTTGGTTAGCTGATGGTTTTAGTTTAGGTAGAAACAGACAACAGTTCAGGAGAAAGGTCAGAGTTATGCTGGGAATACACGGTTCGTTTTTGAGCCAGATAGATGGCCCGATAGATAATTTCCGACATGTCCGATCTCCCGACCGATCGTTTCGCCACTCGATTTGTGACAGCAGTGAATGGAAAAAGATAAGAAAAATGTCGGAAGATAAGAGAATCAACTGCAAAATCGAGCGCCAAAACGATCGAACGGGAGAATCGAGTGGCAAAAATGAGCAGTGTATGCCCAGCATAAGGGAGTGTGTATAAGGTTACTGTAGTCTTGTGCTAGGTACACACTATGAGATTTTCTGGCAGATTTGCTGTTTTCTGTTTCTGTTTTACTGTTTTCCGTTCACTCTAACAGGAAATCGATTGGAAAGTGCTTGAAAATCGATTGGAAATCAGATTGGACATGTTGGAAGTAATCAATCTGACAGTAACTCTGCCAGAAAATCTCCTGTGCATCTGCTGGGCGCTTTAAGCATTCTGCCAGGGGTAGCTGGGTGGTGTATTACATCTACATGTACATCTGAGTGTGCAGCAGTCACTTGTCAGCCATTAAAGAGAAACTCCGACCAAGAATTGAACTTTATCCCAATCAGTAGCTGATACCCACTTTTACATGAAAAATATAATGATTTTCACAAACAGACCATCAGGGGGCGCTGTATGACTGATTTTGTGCTGAAACCCCTCCCACAAGAGGCTCTGGTACCGTACGGTACTCTGGGCAAACTGCCACAATGTAACAATGACACACACAGGAAATGGCTGTTTATAGCTGTCTGTTAAAGCCAGAACAGCTACATAATTTGCCCACAGTAACAATGTCACCATGTAATAAATGTCAGAATGTGAATCTGGGAGAGGAAAGATTTTACAATGAGCAAACTCTGACTAAATCATGTATACATAATTATTGTAAAAATTAAGCACCTTTTTATATTAAATTATTTTCACTGGAGTTCCTCTTTAAACCATGTGGCAAGAGGGTAGTTCAGCCATCCATAAGAATCCGCACAGGACAACCTTTCTGTCTACAGCTCATCTTTCTTTACCAAAAAAGAAATGCTTTTAAGGGAAAACGTTTTCTACCTAGCTCCCCTGTCAGATTTGGTGATTCCAGCATCGCATTGTCTCTGTCCTGCTCGCTGTGCGGTCTGATCTCTGCCATGCCCTGCGAGTTCTCACCCTCGTGGCATTCCATTTTTGGGGTCTCTTTTTCAGTGTTTAATTTCTTTTTTAAACCCCACTGCTCCTAAAAGAAAAAAGAGTTAAAGCATAGAAACTCATATTTGTATAGCAATAGACATGCCTATTCACCTAATAATGGTTTAGTGGTGTATATAAACAGAAGGAAATGACAAGTCACATCCTTCAGTATGCCTCAATTATATCTCTGGTTTTCTGCAGTAAGGTTTACTAAATGGCACTGTGACAATAAAACGTATCATGAATTCTGCTGCTTATAGTTGCACATACACCAGCAGATGGCCAGCAGATTCGACCATCATATCCCTCTCTGATCTGGTACATAGTTCCCAACTTTTTGAGATGGGAAAGAGGGACACTTAAGCCCTGCCTCTGCCACACCCCTATTCACACCCCAACACCCCTAGCCACGCATACCATAAAGATTTCATAAGAAAAAGAGGTTGTTTTATAATTCCAACCACACTGGTCCTTTCTATCCCGGTTCATATTAACATTTGAAAACAAAAAATATATCAATTTAAAAATGGGAATCATGTTTAGAGTCAATTAAACACATTTTTTTTTAATAGAAAAATACATATATTTGCACAGATTTGTACATCAGTCCTGAAAGAGGGACAAATGAGGAAGAAAGAGGGACATGGAGACAGGGTTCCCAAATAGGGACTGTCTCTCCAAAATAGGGACAGTAGGGAGCTATGCTGTTATATACAGTACCGATTTCTACATTAGTTTTATCAGGAAACGCATTTTGCAACAGGCCAAAATTAGAAATATAACTTGCTAACAACTAACTCCATAAAAATGCACCGACAAACTAAGTCAATGAAAAGGGAACCATTACGTTAAATGCTAAGCATTGGGTACACCTGAAGCAACTGCTGTGCGCCCTCAATAAGTCCATACATAAGTTGAGCAAATCTGAAAAAGTGAGGACTAAAATAAAAGAGGGTCTTTAAATTTCTGTTGTAAGGAAGAGAAGGAATCCTCTTGTCACTTGTTATCCTTTAGCATTTGCACCACTGCAGAGGCCGGAATCAGGTCATATGGGGTGTTAGAATGCTTGACTCCTTTCTCTTAGGGCTTGTTCACACTAGGGGCGTTTTCATCCTGTTTTCAAGCACAGGCAATTTTTAAAATCGCCCACAAAACACTTGTGCAATGAATGTCTGTGAGAAGGTTCATATCAGCGCGGTTCGTGCGCTGTGCGTGCAGCAAAGCGGTGCCTGTACCATTTTTGGGGTGATTTTGCTTTAATGGCAGGTATAGGAAAACCGCACACGCTCACAAAATGGCTTTGTGCGGCGATTGCGTTTTTAAGAATAAATACATTGTATTAATTTTTTTTATGGGTCAAAGAGTTCACTTCCTGACTTGGTTCAGGGAGTGAATTACAAAACCACTCTGGAAAACTGCTTAGAAAAGCGCTTTTACCAGAAACGCAGCGTGCAGTGGAGCACCGGGAGGGGGGAAAAATGTGCAGAAAAATGCAAAACGCTTGCGTTTTCGATTTTAGGTGTGAATGAGGCCTTACAGTGTACCTATAATGTGAATAATTGGTGTATTTACAGAATATTTACCTGGGGCTTCCTCCAGCCCCATATGGTGCATGGCCTCTCTCGCCACCATCTCCGGCCGCTCCGTTCACTTGCTATCCCTCCCCCGGTAATCTGGCCAGTTGTGCACTTCTGCGCATGCATGGGCCATCCGCTCGCACGCCCCTGCCGAGCTCCCGCGCCTGTGAGCCTTCTGCACCTGCGCAGTACTACTACGCAGGTGCAGGACGCTCCCGGCTGCTGAAGTGCGATGGATGGTGCACACAAGGCTGTGCATGTGCAGAAGAGCGTGGCCGGCCAGATTACCAAGGGGGATAACAATAGCAGAAGAACAGAGGACGGTGAGGGAGCCCACGCATCTCATGAGGCTGGAGGAAGCCCGGGTTCCCTTTAAAGAGTAACTGTTAGCCCCCAAATTGAATTTAAAACACTATTGCAATGTTTTATTTATTATATAAGTGAGCCAAAACGCCAATGCACAAGTTAAAAATCAATCTAATTTTGTTACTATCTAACCTTTTCCCCCAGCTCCGGACGCAAGCCGCATATCAGATACTATAGCATGCAGAGCATGCCTATGTCTGGCCGACCCCCCTCTCCCCCCCAGGACCAGGTGCCAATATATTCTCCCCACCGCAGCTGACCGCTCTGACACGGAGAGAGAGCGGCAGCACTTCCAGAGCAGCACCGCAGAGCAGCCAGCGCCGTGCATCTCTCACATGTGATTCTCTCACATGTGACTCGGCGGCGGCTGCTCTGCGGTGACGGTGCTGGAAGTGCTGCCGCTCTGTCTCCGTGTCAGAGCGGTCAGCTGCGGTGGGGAGAATATATTGGCACCTGGTCCTGGGGGGGAGAGGGGGGTCGGCCAGACATAGGCATGCTCTGCATGCTATAGTATCTGATATGCGGCTTGCGTCCGGAGCTGGGGGAAAAGGTTAGATAGTAACAAAATTAGATTGATTTTTAACTTGTGCATTGGCGTTTTGGCTCACTTATATAATAAATAAAACATTGCAATAGTGTTTTAAAATTCAATTTGGGGGCTAACAGTTACTCACACATGCAAGAACTGACGCCCATCGGGGATTGGGAAATGATCCCTTCGGGTGACAATTCATGAAAGCTGTACAGACACACCCTAAGCCTTTAGGCTAGTGATGTTGATACGATGATCAGCTGACGACGGACCAGCTTCAATTGGTTGGTGGGGGGTGGAAATACCATTGTGATTAGTAATACTTGGGCATCGGGGGTCGTTAAACATCCAACATGGCAGATCCTTATGACCCCCGAGCAATATCAATCGTCTGCTGCTGTACACACAGCGATCATCGGCTGAAACGGTCGTTAACGGCTGTTTCAGCCGACGGTTATCACCTGCCTATACATAGCTGTATAGAGAACATTTTGGAACTCTGGCAGACAACCTTTTATCACCAAAAACTGGTAAGGAAGGCTGATAGGATGCTAGGATTACGGCATTACTATAAGTTTGAGTTTGCATCCATCTTGTTACCATCAGAACAGCACAACAAAAGTAGTGTATTACAAGGGACTTTATTATATAAAGTATTTTACCTGTCTTAGACAAGGTTCTGGTGTTAAGACTTCTAAAGACATAAAAGTGGCAATTATCTTTGATTTCTCTGCTTGGCGTGAATTTGAAATGCGACTTCCTGGACAGGAGCGAGACACTGAGGCTGGTCTGGAAATGTCATCTAGACTTCCTTTCACAATATCCATGTCCAAGTAAGGCCTATTGTCTAAAATGAAACAAAGCAAAAGAAAGACCATTGGAGGCGTTTACCACCAGAGCTGTGAAGTCTGAGTCGAGGAGTAATTTTTGGGCACTGAGGGTAGGAACACACTAGGCAGAAACGCTAGCCTTGTAGAAAACGCACTTAATGCAAGTCCATGGGCTGCATGAAAAAATGCATATGTTTGCGTTCTGTAATGTGCGTTTTTAAAAACGCTGGTCTTGCTGCATATTTTTCCAAAACACATTTAAAACGCACATAATAAAAGTCAATGGTAACACAGAGGTATTGCGTTTTAGTTCGTTTTTGATGCATATTTTTTTTAAAACAAGTTTGATGATGTATTTCCGCTTCCTGTTGACTTCCTAGTGATTCGCATGAAACGCATAAAAAAGCATGCAAAATGCATATAAAACGCATATGCGATTTAAAATATGTGAATCGTAAATGCATTAAAATGCACGCAGAACGCAAGTGTGGGAAAAATGCAGGTAAATGCACAGAAAACGCAAGGGAAACACACTAAAAACACACAAACGCAAGCAAAACGGTAGCTTTCCCGCGCTGCCTAGTGTGTTCCCAGCCTCACAGACGAGTGTGCTCCCAGCCACAGCTTCTTATTACACATACTTTGTCCTCCTCTGATGGAGCAGAACTGGCTCTGCAGACTCTTCCTGCATCAATACAGTACTCTTCACTTGGGGAAGGGGTGGAAAGGCTGGAAGCAGGGTGCATATGCAAATTTGCGTGCGTTTGCATGTTTTTTTCATGCAAATTTGCATATGTATGCACATTTTTTTTTTTTATTTCCTTGCCTCCATTTATTGCTATTGACTTCAAAACACGAAAACACGTATGTGTTAACGCGTAAACCGCATGGAAAATTGTTACTGAGGCAGCTGGAGGAGGGAAGGGAATTTCGTCTGTAATGTAAACAGGCCCATTGAAATACATTGCTATGCGAATTTGCATGCAGATAATGCATGCAAATACGCCATAGTGGAAACGGGCCCTTAAAGGAGTTATCAGGCTTTTAAAAGAAAATAAGTGCTACTTACCCGGCTCTTCGCCCAAGCTCCCAGCATGTCTCTCGCCGCAGCTCCGCCGTCAGCCGTTCGCAACCGCTGCCTCCCGGTCCCCGGCAATGACGTCAAGCGCAGTAGTTCTGCGCCTGCACAGTATGCTCCATTCCACGTGGCGGTGATTGACAGCGCCGCTCGCGCAGGCGCAGTACAGGCCAACCTCCAGGTTGGCCTGACGTCATCGCCGGGGACCGGGAGGCAGCGACCGCGAACGGCTGACGGTGGAGTTGCGGCGAGAGACATGCTGGGAGCTTGAGGCTGAACGAAGCCCCGAGTAAGTAGCACTTATTTTCTTTAAAAAAGCCTTAATAACTCCTTTAAGGTAGCCATACATCTAAAGATGATGGGCAGATTCGACCAAGAGACTAATCTCTCTCTGATCGAATCTGATTAGAGAGAGAGATCTGTCGGCTGCCGATACACCACAGGGCGATTCCTGATCAATTTTAGCATGAAATCTCTGAGGAATTGTACGAGGTGGAACATTTGCCACCTCGCTGATGTTCCCCTACTATATAAATACATATGCATGCCGACTGGTGTGTGTGATGTCACACACGCACCGCCATGCTATGCGCCAGCAGCGTGTATGGGAAGTGTAATGGACAGTGGTGGATTCGAAGGAGGACGGGCGCTGCGACACAGGACCGGTAATGTATAAATGCACATACATACACATGTAAAAATGTATACATCAGGTGAACATCGCTGGGAGTTTCATCGCTCGTCTCGATATCGCTTGCCATTACTGCCATGCACCCAACTGACCACGATTGCCCGACATCTTGCAGCACGTCCGACCGAATAATGCTACCATTTTCAGCCCGAAACTGGTCGCATTGTCGAACGGTCATGCACTTGGCGTCAACAATTTTCATCAAATCCAATTATAATAATCAGAATCAGATGGTCGGTCGACCGTCACGTCGCCTGATGTATTGCCACTTTAGTTCTAAGTCAGTCAGTCTCTCAGGACAGGAAAATACTTTTTTTTCCTGGACTGCCAGAAAATGTACAGCGCCTTTCTAGACAGTTCTGCGCTGAGGTGACGCATATAGTGTCTGTGGTTTGAAACGCCTCTGCCGCGAACCCCAAAATGTTAGAAGCTACATGCAGTGTCTCAGAAAATTCAATCGATGGTAAATGCACTGAGATCAACGCTTCCATTTACCTCAACACGGGACGAAGGGGATCTCGGCGCAGTGGATCGCGGCAGCAGCCGTCTCTCTGACCCGGTGAAATAGCCTACGCGTCGCATCTGCTTACATGCATTGACAATGCATTGGCAGGAGGATAGTAAAGTCACTGGGATGTAGGATAGACTGGCCCCAAACAAATGTGCTCAATTTTAAAGTGGATCCGAGATGAACTTTTACTAATTGCATATTTGTGTTCCTTTCCTATTGTTTATAGGGCATTCCTCAAGCCAAATACTTTTTTGTTTTTGTTTTAATACTCTAATCTTATACAATAAAATCCCTGTGTCGCTGCGTCCAGCTGTCCCTGTTTTTTGCTACTGCGCATGTGCGCAGTAACGGACAGCTGGACGGGACCTAGGAGCAAGGAGGGCGAGCGAGGTGGGCAGGCGAGCGAGATGGGCGGGTGCGCGCACGGCGGTTTAGTGCGTGCGCGGAGGGCGCGCGCATTTGCACTGGCGGCGGCAGTGGCAGAAAAAAGACCTAGAGCCTGTTTTTAAACGGGCTTGGGTCTACTAGTTCCCTATAAACTAAACAAGCCTCGCCCACAGCTTTTCAGAGAGCAGCAAGGGCTCGTGGGAGCTCAGACTGGGCAGGAGGAGGAGGAGGTATTACTAGCCAGAGATCTCAGAGGCAGAGGGGAGGAGAAGGGGGAATTAGGTTTTTTTCACAGGCTGAATGCTGAAGATGCAGATAAGCTTCCCTGTGTGCAGGGGCGTAGCAATAGGGGTTGCAGAGGTAGCGACCGCACCGGGGCCCTTGGGCCAGAGGGGCCCTATGGGGCCCTTCCTCAACCAAAGCATTAGCTGTTTATTGGTCCTGTGGTGGTAATAATCACCTCTATAGATGCTTTGAATCGTAGTAATCATTAACAAACTGTTCCCCATCCGATTCTTGCACCTCTAATACTATGTATGACCAAGGCAGGTTTTGTTGCGCCGTATCAAGTGTTATATATAGAGTGCTAGGAGGGGCCCCATGTAAAACTCGCACCGGGGCCCATAGCTCCAAAGCTACGCCACTGCCTGTGTGTAATGTTTACAAACAACATGGCTGCTGTCATTGTACCACAGGAAGAAATAATCATATTCTATTGAAGCTGTTTGCAGCTAGATTTGCTGTGTAAACTATCTAAACTTTAGATAAGATATATATAGACAAGTGTTACTTGTTATAGTTAGCTTTTCATCTCGGATCTGCTTTAAAATAATGTTACCCAAAATAGGGAACTTAGTAAACACTAGCATCATGCAGAGGAGTACAAGCTGGAATAATGTTGACAAAACACTAAATTAGGGCTGGTGCACACCGAGCGGCTTTTTGGGCGTTTTCAGATCCGCTTGCGGCTGCGGATCTGCTTGGTCAATGTATCTCAATGGGGTGGTGCACACCAGAGCGGGGGGCGTTTTGCAGAAACGAAAAATGCCTGGGTGAGGCATTTTTTGGATTGCGGGTGCGTTTCTGCCTCAATGTTAAGTATAGGAAAAACGCAAACCGCTCTGAAAAACGGCACTTAAGGGCCCATTCACACTTACAATCGCAGAACGCCGGCGATTACCGCCGGCGTTCTGCGGGAGTGATTTTCCCGCGATTAGCGCGGAAAAATCACTGGACACTGCGGCGGTTTTGGAGCGATCACGATTAGCGTGCTATGCACGCTAATCACGATCGCAAATCGCGGAACGCTCGTCGCCGGCAAACCGCTGCATGCAACGCGGTTGCGGTTATCGCTAACCGCAACCGCGGCAGTGAGAACACGGCCACTGGCTACAATGTGTAGCGGTTCTTGCAGAACCGCTAGCGGTTTGCCGCGAGCGGGAATCGTGCGATTCCCGCTCAGGTGTGAATGGGCCCTCAGAGCGGTTTTGCAGGCGTTTTTGTTACAGAAGCTGTTCAGTAACAGCTTTACTGTAACAATATATGAAATCTACTATACTGAAAACCGCAGCAGCAATCCGCAAAACGCTAGCAAAACGCCTCATAAAAATAAAAAAAAGCGTTTAAAAATCTGCTAGCATTTTGCGGATCTGCTAGCGGGTTTTGGTGTGCACCAGCCCTGAGTCCTTCTTTCTACATAACATGGCATAGCTAAATGAGAACCAGCACAAATCGTTTTAGTTGTTTAAGTGCATTTATTTGAATGCGTAATCATCAGAGTCCAATCTAAAACCACAATACATGAGCTCTGCGTAACCCGGCGTCTCCTAGCAACCAGATCATGGCGTCCAACATGACATTGTATATAAAATCATTCAGCGTAGAGATGGGAAGTTCGGATCTTTTCAATGATCCGCTAAACGCGGGGACACAAGTCTCTCTTTACCACATCTTCACACATCCATACCTGCTGCAGCACATTCCCGTAATCCGCCTTCCCTCTGAGTTCCCACCGGACATTCGCTCTGTCACTAAAATCCCGAGGACACGGGCAGAGCCGACACTGGAAGTGGGAGTGGCATCTTGTAGAGGGCGGTGTGCAAGACATGGGGCTGGATGCTAGCAGATGCGCTCTGTTGTCACTAAACTCTGAGGACAGGGGCAGGGCTAACACTGAAAGTGGGAGTGGCATCTTGTAGAGGGCGGTGTGTAGGACATTGAGGCTGGAATAAGGATGATAGCAGAAGAATAATGGGAGCTCAGGGCTCCCTGAAAGGGACAGCAACTATCAAGTTTCAAACCACATAAACTACAGTGCAGAGCTGTCTAGAAAAGCACTGTAAATTTGCTAACAGTTCAGGAGAAAAAGTTTGTTTTACCTGTCCTGAGAGATGACAACTAAAAGTGGCCATTCATCAGGCGACTTCAATGAACCAAGTGCATGCCCGATTGACAATGCATTAATCGGTTGGACATGCTGCAAGATGTAGGGCCGACTTGCTCGATCGAGTGCACGGTGGTAACAGCAAGCAATATCAGGATGAGCAACGATCGCGACAAAACCCCTGGCGCTGTTTCCACAATGTAAGTGTGCATTTATATATTACCTGTCCTGTGTCACGGTGCCCATAAACTTGCGCCTCTCTTCTATTAGCCGCATACATGCCACCGGTGCATAAGACGCCGAAGTGGGACATCACACGTGCCGTGCTGGCAGCATGTAAGCAGATGATAGAAGTGTGGCGGAGGACAGACGGGCACCATGACACAAGACAGGCAAAGTATAAACGCACACATAGGCCTGGTGCACACCAAAACCCGCTAGCAGATCCGCAAAATGCTAGCAGATTTTTAAACGCTTCTTTTTATTTATTTTTATGAGGCGTTTTGCGGATTGCTGCTGCGGATTTCAGTGTAGCATATTTCATATATTGTTACAGTAAAGCTGTTACTGAACAGCTCCTGTAACAAAACCGTCTGGCAAACCGCTCTGATCTGCCGTTTTTCAGAGCGGTTTGCGTTTTTCCTATACTTAACATTGAGGCAGAAACGCCTCCGCAATCCAAGAAATGCCTCACCCCGGGAGTATGCATTTCTGCAAAACGCCTCCCACTCTGGTGTGACCCACCCCATTGAAATACATTACCCAAGCGTATCCGCAGCCTCAAGCGGCTGCAAAAACGCCTGAAAATCCGCTTGGTGTGTCCCAGCCCATACAGCACTTTTACACATCAGGGGAACACAGGCAAACGCGGCAGGCTCGGACGATTCCCAAGAGATTTCATGCTGAAATCAATTGGGAATCAGTCTGCGGTGTAATAGCAGCCAACATCACTCTCTAATCAGATTCGATTAGTGAGAGATTTGTCTCTTGGTTGAATCTGCCCATCATTGCTAGGTGTATAGCTACCTTAAGGGTGCGGACAGAAAAAGCTTTCTGCTCTCTTCACAATTGCTCACTGATAAGGAAACAAAGTTTTGTAGACAAAGATTTGTAGACAGTCCTTATTTAGTGTGCAGCAGGGTCTTGTGTACGGTGCCCTGCCCGCAGCCTCTTCACCTCCTTCCCAAGTGTTGTGTACTGTAGTGCTGCTGGAGGGGTCCACAGAGCCAGTTCTGCTTCATTAGAGGTCTCTCTATTCTAGTGCTTTTTATTACTGTGCACCTTATTGTACTGGCCCCCGATTTAACAGCTGCTTTAAATAGTACCCCCTATTATACTCCTCCCTCATTTTAGTGTTGCCTATGATTATGGCAACTAATTATAGTGCTTGTAATTTTAGTGCCTTTCATTAATGTGCAGCTACATCCTCTAGTGGCGATTGGCATGATCAGGTTTGTTATAGTTACCTGTTCTATTTTTCTTCTTGGCATCCGATGAACACCTGCCTTTAGTTCTGGGCAACATTTTAATTCATCACTACAGCATGATGGCTGAGTCATATGACCAATGTGTCAGTGATGAACAAGAAGGGAGGCTGACAGTGACAATTATGAGGGAGGACATAGAAGCCAAGCAATGTACATTTGAAACTTACTGCAGGGCTGCCTGGCAATTGGTTTTGCTAAAAAGAAATAAATATGGCAGCCTCCATACATCTCTCACTACCTTTAGGCCTAATGGCTTGTTCACACCTAGGGCATTTTCGCTATTTTTTCAGACCCGGCGATCTTTAAAATCGCCTCAAAGGCGCGTGTGAAATGAATCCTTATGGGGCTGTTTATATCTGCACATTTCGTCAGCTTTCCGCTGACCAAAGCACTGCCTGCACCATTTTTGGGGCAATTTTGCTACAATGGAAGGTATACTCAGGGCCGGGCCGAGGCATAGGCTGGAGAGGCTCCAGCCTCAGGGCGCAGTGTAGGAGGGGGCGCACAATTCATTCAGCTGTCATTCCTAATTGTGTTTGAAGCAGAAAGAAATAAGAAAAGGGGATACATAGCAGTGACTGCAAGCCAGATAACTAGAGATTAAGGTGTTGGGGAGGTTGGGGGCCCTGGGGCGCCTCTTAGTCTAATAGCATCAGTGTGTGAAGGCTGGGGTGGGAGGGATGGAGGGGCGCACTTTGGTGTCTCAGCCTTGGGTGCTGGAGGACCTTGTCCCGCCTCTGGGTATACTGTAGGAAAAAAACACAAAACGCTCACAAAATCTCTTTTTCGGCAATTGCGTTCATGCTTTTAAGAATAAATACATTGTATTTCTTCTTTTCCGGGTCAAAGAGTTCACTTCCTGACTTGCGTCAGGAAGTGAAAAAAAACAAATCACTCTGCAAAAGCGCTTTGAAAAGTGCTTTACACAAAATCGTAGCGTGCAGGTAAGCGCCGGAGGGGGGAAAAAAATCACAAAATCGCAAAACACGTAGATGTATACAAACCCTAACACCCGCAGGTGAAACCTGTGTTACCCTATTTAACCGCAAGGGGCCGCAAAAGCAATGAAAGTCTATGGAGACTTTCACATCTATTGCAGCCTGTTGAGGTGCACCAATATCCAATCCGACACAAGGGGAGTAACATGTTACCGCAAGCACCACGCTTTATGCACTGTGCTTAGGGTAATTGAAGTCTATGGGTGTCGCAGGTAGTGTAAATGACGGAGCGCGCATGCGTGGACTGATGGGAATCCCAGTGATGCACTTCCTGCCCAGCAGAGAGTATGTCACTGAGTGGGGGGGGGGGGGGGGGGTGATGCTATGCACATAACCCTGTCGGTGCAGTCTGCTGCAGGGTCATTTGAGCGAGGTTTTTTGCATTGCGGTGCGATGCGGTAGGAGCAACTGCTCACTGCTGCCTGGTAACTGCTCACTGCTGCCTGGTAACTGCTTGCTGAGCACACAGCTCAACAGTTCGTGGAAAAGAGGCCTAAAAGTGAACCTGAGACAATCAAAGTAAAAGGATTTATACTTCCTCAAGCCCTGTGGTCTGTAAGCTCCCTCCATGCCTGTCTGGTCCCCTCCATTGCGCTGTAGTGGAGTCCACATGCGCGGTTCAGGCTGCGTCCCCCCACCCTCCTGATGGCACTCAGGTAAGTATAAATCCTTTTAGTTTGATGCCTCAGGTACAATTTAAGGTAGCCATACACTGTACGTTATTTTTGCTCAATTAAGACGTTCACTCAGGATTAGACAAAAGTGACCAGTCAATTGTAAATTGAAGTGGATTCAACCATTTATGATTGTAATTACAATCAATATTATGATCGAAACACTGTAACACAATGTTGGTTTATGGTTGGTCAATTGATAATACCGATTGTAGCTACTATCAAAAGCTAAATTGTATGGCTAACTTTATTGTGTACCTACTTACATCCATTGTCTCATCTGTAACTATTTGGCCTTTGTGCACAAGAAAAACTGCCAAAAAATTGAACAGCAGTCTTAGTTTTCATATACACTTTTCAGCCTGTTTTCATAAGCTGGAACTCAAATTGCATGTAGTGCATAATTTATTTATTTTATTATTTTAAGTATTTATATAGTGCCGACATATTACGCAGCGCTGTACAGAGTATATTGTCTTGTCACTATCTGTCCCTCAGAGGGGCTCACAATCTAATCCATACCATAGTCATATATCTATGTATGTATTGTGTAATCGTGTATATATCATCATCTAGTGCCAATTTAGAGGGAAGCCAATTAACTTATCGGTATGTTTTTGGGATGTGGGAGGAAACCGAAGTGCCTGGAGGAAACCCACGCAGACATGGGGAGAACATACAAACTCCTTGCAGATGTTGACGTTGACCTGGCTGGGATTTGAATCGGGGACCCAGCGTTGCAAGGCAAGAGCGCTTACCACTACTCCACGGTGCTGCCCTGCATAATGTCAAACTCCGGCCCGTGGGCCAAATGTGGCCCTCAGACCCTATAGATTTGGCCCTCAGGTGGTTTCCCAACTTAGCATTATGTTTGGCCCACTCTAGACCACCAGAGATTGGAGGGTAATCCCTAGATCACCAGGGAAGCCATATGGGGGGGGGGCAGCACTAGATACTAGGGAACTATATAGATGAGGGAGGACCACTAAACATCAGGGAACTGTATAGATGAGGGAGGAAGGACCACAAACACCAGGGAACTGTATGGGGGATGGAGGGGGTCTATTAGACACCATGGAACTTTAGAGAGTTGGTCACTAGACATTGAGGTTGGGCTGCAACTTGGTCCCAGAGATCAATTTCAGCCCAGTTTGTATTTGAGTTTGACACCCTAGTGGGAAACCACCTACATCTAGGCACATTGAGGCTTTGTTCACATTATAAATTACTAGTGCTGAGTGATTAATCGAGGCTATCGAGCACTCTTCAAAGCCCTTTTCCCTGCACTTTGCGCTTAGAAAAGTGCTTTTGTAAGCACTTTTGCTTAGCGATTAGTTTATTTACTTCCTGATGTCAGTCAGGAAGTGAACTCTTTGACCCGGAAAAGAATAAATACAATGTATTTATTCTTAAAAGTGCTCGGAAAATCGCAATTCAAAGCGTTCCCTATAACTTCCATTGAGCAAAAACGTTCAGAAAATGGTACATGTAGCGCGTTTGCAATTTTAATAAAATGAAACCATGCACATGTGAACACTCTCATAGGAAATCATTGCACAAGCGCTTTTAGGGGAATTTCTAAATCGCCAGCACTTAAAAAAAATAGGAAACACTTTATAGTGTGAACTGCTGGATACCTTTGTAAAGAAGAAACTAGTAACAGACGGGCTTAACGCTGTTTATTGCTGGCTCAGTTTGCTTGAATCCATACTGCTGGGATGGTAAACTAGATTTACAGATGCTTCACCTATTCTCTGTTCATGTTTATATGCGTGGACTCTTAAAATTGTATGATTATTGGACCTTACATGATCTTTGGTTGAGTTTTGTATTATAATATTCCCGTAGATGTCTTTAGTAAGCCAACAGTCTCCAGAATGCGGCAGAACTGTCCAAACGTAATTGATGGTATTTCATACATTGGTGACAACTGACAAGAACAAATATTGTCATTTTGCAGTATTTACTTTCAGCTCTCAGTAACTTTTTAACCTCTTTGTATATTAACTCAAGTGTTGCTCTTCATTCTTGTGGACAGACAAAACTTTCTTTTGATCACACATTTTAAAAATGGGTGTTCTTATTTTAGCTTATAAGAAATGCCCTGGGAAAAAGAAATCTTTCCGCACTACTTCTGCCATGGCCAGCTATGGTCATACTAGTTACAAGATAGGTGGGTATGCTTTTCCTTGTGCTGTACTTTTTTGGGGGGGCGGGGGGGGGGGGGGGAGGGGGGCATACAATTTGCAACAACTCAGAACTACTAGCTTCTCAGAGACTAACTAAAATGACACCAGTTTCCAATAATTACCACTACAGAGGATTGTATGCCTTTTGCAGGATCCTCTCTTCCCTCGAGTAAAACGATTGTGTGCTCCTTTGCTTTGACTGCCTGGTGCTTGTATTAGGGCTCATTTCCACGGGCAGTTGAACTGTGTGCTCAGCAAGCAGTTACCAGGCAGCAGTGAGCAGTTACCAGGCAGCACCGAGCAGTTGTGAGAGTTTGAGAGACTTTTCAGGCCCAGTACGCACCAAAAATCTCTAGATCTGCAAAACACTAGAGGTTTTTGAAGCAGATTTCAGAGCGATTCTAGGCATGTGTTCAAAACATGCCTAGCATTTTTTTTTGGGAGCGTTTTTGTGTAGATGTCAAATATTGTTACAGTAAAGATGTTACTGAACAGCTTCTGTAACAAAACCGCCTAGAAAACCTCTCTGATCTAGCATTTTTCAGAGCGGTTTTCCACTTTCGTATACTTTAACATTGAGCCAGAAACACCTCAGAAATCTAAAAAATGCTGCACGACAGCAGTTTGCGTTTGATGGAAAAATGAACCGCTCTGGTGTGCACCATCCCATTCACTTTCATTAGCCAAGCGGTTTTCCCCCTGCAAGCGTTTTAAAAAACGCTGCAGAACAGCTCCGGTGTGCACCAGCCCTCACTGCTTATCAACTGCCTGTGAAAAAGGGGCCTGACCGGGCCTACCCAACCATCCCAAAATTGAATGTTCATGTATTTTGTAATGTTTGCCTCGGAAAATGTTTTCCTAAGTTGTACAACCTTGTTACGTTATGTCTGTCATCCTTTGTAATGGGCTCAATTCTGGTAGCGTTTAGTAAATAATTACCTTATGGAATTGGGTTTACCTCATGAGGGAAATCAACTTTTGAATTCTGGTAGTTTAAGTAAAGTTTTACCTCATGTAATTTCATGAGGTAATTAATGTGGTAATTTTCTACTAAAAATGTGTGGTATTTAGTAGTGAAATACCTCACACTTGAATTCTGAAGTGAAATTAGGTGCGTGTTTGCATGTCTTTTATCTCACATAATTAGACCTACCTCTACCACATTATAAATGCAGTGCTATGACAGAATCGTGATATCTGTCACATATCTTGGAGCCTTTTCAGCTTGTTCTGTGTTCAGGGCCCCCATAATTTGCTGAAATAAGTAAAAGTGATCTGACCAACAAATTCCCCCCCCCCCCCCCCCAGTGTGAGAAAACGCAAAAAAGCGTCGCGTGCGCTCAGAACAAGGCAGCTGATTCCGCATCCAACGCGGCGGTTTGCATGCGTAGGCCTACATCTGCCAGTGTGGCTGAACGCGGAGAAACCGCCGCATGCCTTGATAGCGGTGCGGCTGGCTCCGCGTCCAGCGTGGCGGGTGGTACGCAAGACATGTCTGGTGTGGCTGGGACTGATAGTCCACACAGGTTTAGAAGGGCGCGCGCGCGCGCGCGCGCGCTGAGAGGCAGAACTTTTATGACAGCCAGAAGGGAGTCAGCTGACCATGCTGGTCAGCTGACGATTGTACCAGTTCCTATTGGTCCAGCACTTAGGGGAGGCGCTGGAGAGCGCTGGGCTATATATACTGGATGCTGGTCATTCGCTGGTTGTCTGCCGTTGCAATCACTACGTGGTAGCACTCAGACCTTATTGTCAGAATCTGTGTTATTACTCTGTTATACTTCAGACTAGTTCCAGGGTGTTGATGATCACGGAGCTCACACCCAAGATTAGGAATCTGTGTTATCATTCTGTTATACTTCAGACTAGTTCCAGGGTGTTGATGATCAAGGACCTCACACCCAAGATTAGGAATCTGTGTTATCATTCTGTTATACTTCAGACTAGTTCCAGGGTGTTGATGATCAAGGACCTCACACCCAAGATTAGGGACTTGCGTTATCATTCTGTTATACCTCAGAGTAGTTCCAGGGTGTTGATGATCACGGAGCTCACACCCAAGACTAGGCATTGTTTATTATCTGTTATGACTTTCTGCTTTCCTGACCACTCTTCTGTTCACTGATTTGGTACTTCGCTATATCTGATACTCTGTTGCCAAACCCTGCTTGCCTTAGGATTACCAAATCAGCCTCCTGTCTTTGTACTTTGTATGTCCGTGTGTTACCGACCTGGCTTGTCCGACCTTGAGAGCTATCTCCCCAGTTAAGAGATAGTTCACAGATCAGTCAGTGACATCCTCCTATTGGTGTCACTCACGCTCTGGTCCTTCCCTCTCCCAGTCTGACTCCTCCCTACGGGAGAGTCTCAGGCTGCTGGAAGGTACTTACTCTAGCAGTATTCCTCACTGCCTTGTACCTGTCCTCCTGGTATTGTTCTCAAAGTATTACTGTTGCACCAAACACTCATATCTCTCAGGTGTCCAGAGTTTAGTAATATATCTGATTATCGGTGATACTGCAGATCATCAATAATCAGGTATATGTCTGTATTTATGGTGATACTGCAGATCACCAATAATCAGATCCTCTCTGTGTTACACCGATCTTTACACCCAGCTTCCATTTTGTTTTAAAAAAAGAAAAAGGACTCCAAACTCTGTACAATCCTTCATCTGCCGTGCCCCCCACCCCCCCCTCCTCAACATTGCCATTCCCCAAAAAAGTAAAAATGCTCCATCCCACAGCCTCTATTTATAAAAAAATGAAGTAAAACTGCGACAAACACCGATCCCATCCCCCCCCCCCCCCTTTCCTCTGGTAAAAATCATTGCAGCATTTTGTTGCTTGATAGTAGAACATACCCGCTGTTCCTTCGCCCCCCCTCCATCTGCCGCCGTTCAGAGTGTATCCATCCCGGTGAGCGGCGACTTCCCTGACCTTTGACCCAGACATACTGCGCCCTGTGCACGCAGTATGTCCTTCCCCCTTGTCTTCTGGCCGGCGCATAGTGCGAGGCTCAGAAGCACGCTGACTGCTCTGCGCTGCGTGTGCGCTCCATTACACAGAGCGTCACATGCTAATCATGTCATGTGATGACCTGTTGCCATGGAGATGTGACGCAGAAATCAGTGGTCGAGGTGAGTTTCAAGTCCACCACTACCCGCTCACAACTCTGCAGGGAGGGAGGGGGAAAGAAGCGGAATCTGGCCACCTGTCGGCAGACCAGAGTAACAGGGCACGCGGCTGCATACGGCCCGCAGTTTGCCCAGCACTGGTCTAATACTTCCCAAGGCTGTGGAATTGGCACAAAAATCATCTGACTCCTCAAGTTTAAGGGACCCTGAACAGTGAAAAAAAACAAAGAAACACAAATCTAGACATACCTGGGGATTCCCCCAGCCCCCGTAGCCCTGCAAGCGGCTCCCATAGGTTGCCGACTTCGGCAAATGCTATGCACCCAGTGCAATCACGCGCCCATCGTCATAAGTTTACTGCGCATGCGCGGTACTCGAAAGACTGACCCGCGCATGTGCAGGGCCCTTAAGGCGACGGGCGCAATCATGCTGGGTGCGCGGAGTGCCTTTGGCAGAAGTCGCATACCTACCGGAGCATCCAGCGGGACCATGGAGGGGACCCGGAAGGACCTCGCAGGCAACTGGGCTGGAGAAAGCCCCAGGTAAGTCCAGAGTTGGTTTTGTTCACTGTTCAGGGTCCCTTTAATGAAACCACTGAAAAACACTCCAGGTACCCAAAATTGCTCCAACTCCACAGCCCTGAATTATATGCATCACTTTAACCATCCGTAATCTCAATGGTCGGTGGGGGGAGCATCAAATCTCATACAAAGCAGCAGGTTACTAATCATGGCGATTACACAGGAGTGGAGCAAGCATCGGGGCTCTTTCACAAACAGCACCTTAAATTTGGCATTTAACCACCCAATTGCCAGGGTTGAAGGACAACTGCATTAAGAATTATATGGAGGCTGCCATATTTATGTCCTTATAAGCAATACTAGTTGCCTGGTTATACTGCTGATCTACTGCCTCTAATACTATTAGACATAGACCCTGAAGAAGCATGCAGCAGATCAGGGGTTTGACAACATTGTCAGATCTGACAAGATTAACTTCATGTTTGTTTGTTGTGTGATTCAGACACTACTGCAGCCAAATAAATCAGCAGTGCTGCCAGGAAACTGGTATTGTTTAAAAGGAAATAAATATGGCAGCCTCCATATCCTTCTCATTACAGTTGTCCTTTAAGCACCTCCTAGTTCCAAAATATTGCAGCCTAACGGGAGCGTTTGCAACTATATGTAAGTCAGTGGATGACGCGCGATGCGGTTACAGCTCGTTTCTCACATCCTGATCAGCTTAACGTGACCTGTACTGTGTCAATGGGAACATGTCCATTAAACGTCTGTTGGGTTGTATCCAGTAAAGTAAATATTCATCCGGTAGACGCAGTTGCACAAAGCTGAACACAGGTAGGAGATAAAGCTGTCCACTAACTATCCAATTTCCAGCAAAAAACTGTTTGAGCGATCAGATAATTCTGATTGGAAGAAAAATTGTTCACTATACCATCAACGAACCAATCTTTGCTATCTATCTATCACAACCAACAAGAAAATCCAAACTTTGGTTTGACAAAAATCCAATCGGACGACTGTTTTTATAATCGTTCATAATCGATTGTGCCCATCAACAGATATTATTTACAAGCAATCCAATCAGAATTTCTGATCGCTCGAACGATTTTTCGCTAGCAATTGGACCGTCAGTGGCCACCTTTAGTTGTATCAAATTGATACAGAACAAGTGCTTCACTGTCCTTTAAACAGTAGCTCGAGCAATAGCATCTCCCATGACACAGACAGGCAGATTTTAAGAGGAATTGAAGGAGGATGCAATCTAAAGCCCAGTGCACACCAAAAACCTCTAGTAGATCCGCAAAACGCTAGAGGTTTTTGAAGCAGATTTCAGAGCGATTCTAGGCATGTTTAGAGAGATTTTCTAAACATGCTTAGCGTTTTTGGTGTAGCAGAAATCATATATTGTTACTGAACAGCTTCTGTAACAAAACCGCCTGGAAAACCACTCTGATCTAGCGGTTTTTCAGAGCAGTTTGAGTTTTTTCTATACTTTACATTGAGGCAGAACACATCTGCAAACCGCAAAAATGCTGCAGGAGCCACGTTTGCGAAAAACCTCAAACCGCTGGTGTGCACCATCCCATTGAGATACATTAGCCAAGCGTTTTCACAGGCGGCAGCGGTTTTGAAAACGCTACCAAAAACGCTTGGTGTGCACCAGCCCTCAGAGGATATTACACCAATCAAATCTATAGTAAAATTACTGACAAACAAGTGAATTCTACTGATTAGCTTGATACAATGGCATCTGTCAAGTGTTGGGTATATATTAGGTCAAGTCAAGTGCTAGGAACTGAGCAACGTTGGCAAGGGCCAGTTCCTGATGGCGAGACAACCGAGTCAGATCGCTTTCAAAATGGGAGGTATTGTGGTGTTCTGCTATACAGTGGTTTTGCACCTACCAAAGTGGCCCTGGCAGGAACAACCAGTGATTTGTCATGAAGGACATAGCCCAGAACTCCCTGATGCAAATTGCGAGCAAAGGCTAGGCAGTCTGGTCCGGACCCACAGACGGAAAACCTAATGCAGGCCATGGAAGGAAGGTGTCAGAATGCACAGTTCCCTGTAGCTTGCTGCAAAGTGAGCTTCAAAACTAAACCACGGACCAAAGGAGAAAGGCGACCCATTTGATATTTTCTTTTATCTTGTGGCCTCATAGCACCTGTCATTGTTGCAGCCAATGTACACACAAACCCCATCTCTGCCACACCTTGGAACTTACAGGACATAAAGGATACACTGCTAAAATCTCCAGTGTATATGGAAGCTCAGGTAATGGGTTTGTTACGGCTGAGGAGGAACGTGAATTATAAAGTAGCCCATACATCAGAAGATTATGGGCAGATACGACAAAGAGACAAATTTATCTCTAATTGATTTTGATTAGATAAATTTGTCTCTTCGTCGAAGCTGCCCATATACTGCAGGCCGATTCCCTTCTGATTTCAGCATGAAATCTTCAGGGAATCAGCTGAGCCCCCCTCCTTCTGTCCCCCTAATGTATACATGTGCCCCCGTGTGTGCATGTATACATTAACTGTCCTGTGTCATCTCCACAGTGTCAGTAACCTCCGGGCGCTATCCGGACATGACACTGACGCATAGCGTCTGATGTCATACGCAATGCGCTGACACTAGACACTATGTGCCAGTGCTGTGTACAGAGGCCCCTGGAGGTTACCGACACCACGTGGAGGCTGACAGAGGACAGGTAATATATAAATAAACACACGGCAGCGGAGGGGTTTCCGTCGTTCGTTCCGAATTCAGCCGCCGTACCAACCAACTTTGGCCCGACATCTTGCTGCAAGCGCAATCGACTAAAGCAACCAATTTCGGGCCTGCACTTGTCGCCACCAATTCAATAATTGAATAGGTTGGTCAATCGGCCAAAGTAGCCTGATGTATGGGCACCTTAAAGGACACATCCAAGCTCTATTATAATTTAAAAATCCACTTACCTGGGGCTTCCTGCAGCCCCTGCCAGCTGTCCTGTGCTCTCGCTGCAACTCCGCTCACCGCGCCGGTGGCCCGGGGTCCCCTCCGGCGCAGGATGTCCAGGATGCCTGCGCAAGCGGCTCTCAGGGTCACACTGACATCATCTGGACTGTACTGCGCAAACACAGTAGTTCTGCACCTGCGCCGTACAGTCCGGATGACATCAGCACAACCAGTGAGCCGCATGCTGGAGCGCAGGAGAAGCCGACCAGGAAGCTGACCTGGCAGGGTCGTCATCTCCATCCACCGGAGGGGACCAGGAGCCACTGGAGCTGCAGCGAGGGCACAGGAAAGATACAGGGGGCTGGAGGAAGCCCCAGGTAAGTGGATATTTTTTATTTTTAAAGTGCTTGGACCTTCCCTTTAACTGTACATACAGGGATGCATAGCACAATATATCTAAAGCAGGATCTCGACTGTTCCCATTTTTTCAAAACTAAAATCTGGATGGAGCTCCACCTCAAGAGCTATTAGTCTTAACATTAACACAAACTATGGTACTTAGTTGACGATTACAACTGAATTAACTGAATTGAAAGTTTAAAGCTTATTGAAATGAACATTTATTGAACACACGTCCAGTTAGCTAAACCCACTTACAGACCTTGCAGTCTCAGTCTCATGCAACCTAAATGGCTGATTAACAAGAACATTAGCCTGCACTGAGTCCAAAGAAAATATAAATACAATTTATTAAAAGAAAAAAAAATAAGGAATGGAAAGTTTTCAGTATATGCACATATTGTACTGTTAATGGCCACCACATCTACAGTCTAAACTTACAGCAATATTAAGGCATATGGTGATTTTACAGCTGGTTCTGACTTATATGCAGATGTAAAGTATTCAACATAATGAGCTATTAACGACTACTAGATTAGGAATATTACACTGAATATAGGTTTGTTAATGCTGGGGTTATTCTTAATTCTTTCTTTTTTTAATTCTTTCAAGTGTAACAAGAAGCCAGAAAAACAGTGGCGCATTCTAAAAAGTGATTTCATACAGGCAGCTGAAGGCAGTGAATTCCCTGCCTGTCAGCTGCTCTCTTGTTAGTGCTCTGTACTGATGGAGTCAGATCTCTGCTCAGCCACTGCCATGCTCAAGAGCGACATGCCGCCGTTCTCTGCTACCACGCGTGGTTGTACTAATGCTGCCATTCGCTTACATTTTAATTGCACCAGAATGACGCTCATAGACGGTGGATAGGATACTGAACTGCCCGATGAGTACGCAGTTCAGCTTTCCATCTGAAAGAGTCCTTACAGAAACACATTGTACATGTTCTGCATCCACCATTTCTGAAGGTCCCTGCAGTTCATATCTGGTAATACAAGGAGCGACACATTACAAACGTTTGTGGAAGTGCTGAGGCCACCAGCTGTACTGAGAGCAGAAATTGTACGTGCTCCAGTCTGACAGCACACTTCTCATGTGACGCCTGTATACAACTTTGCAGAGAGAAGGTCCTCACATCATTAACTAGTAAACAGAAAGGCAGATGTGGCGATCTTATATACAGCATGTGAATAAATGAGGTCACTCAGAACACACCACTTATCCATTTCCTGTTAGCCAAGACTTCATCCCTACCACTTAACTAAGAGTCTGTAACATCACAGCCGGGCGGTATCCACGCTGCGGGAGGGACGAGTGGTCTCCTAAATGTACTACATGCGACATTTCAACTTCTATTCTGTAAGTAGGATTTTTACTTGCGCAGAATAAAATTGCCATTGGTTTTACACTATGGAGCGCTTCACTCATCTTTTATAGATTTCTTCTGCTTGACACATCCAAAAAAGGGGAGCAGCTCCAGAAGTGTTGTTATCCATCTGAGCGGTGTGAACTGTCTTTTGGGAAGCTCCAGACCATTTGCTTTTTTCTATGTGAATAAATGAGGTCACTCAGAACACACCACTTATCCATTTCCTGTTAGCCAAGACTTCATCCCTACCACTTAACTAAGAGTCTGTAACATTAAAAAAACAAAAAAAAAAACCTTGATACTCCAGGAGGGTGAAGCTTTCGGCTTGGCTATTTCTGTCGGAGGCCGAGTGGAAAGCCCGCTACTGTGCCAGGTGCAGCACCGTCAAGCAGACATTTGGGAGTCCTGCCGCTGGATCGCCTCTCTTTAGGATCCAGAGGCTTCCACCTCTCACAGTAAATAGCCCATAAGGGCACTTTTTTCACTTTAGGTTCATGTTAATAATGAGCTCTTTACAACTGCATACACATTAGAACATCCTGTAAAGAATGAATGTATTCCTTAATGTGGCCTAAACATTTTTTGGGGTACGGTGGTCCACCACTCAACCATTTTAATTTAAAGTGACCCCATTGTAAAGTGGAGAATACAATATGGTAATAAAAAGTACTTAATCAGAGGTTCTCTTTAGTGTAAAATGCATAATATTTCCCCCGAATCATATTTGGGAGAAATACTGCTGCACCTTAGTGTGTCAGGAGAAAGTATCATTCCCTTTGAGTTATTAAAGTGTACCTGTAGTGAGAAAAATTGCTCCTGGAGGGGAACTTACCTTTGGGAGCAAAAAGCCTCTGGATCCTCAAGAGGCTTCCCCTGTCCACTGCAGCAGAGTGGATCCAGCTCTGGCTCCCCTGTAAATCTCGTAGGGTGCCTGTTGGCACGCGCACATGTGCACTAGCGGCTCACCACTAAGGCTCCAGCAGAAATAGCCGAGCCTGATCAGGTCCGCTCTAGTGCGCAGGCATGAGCTGTCTGCACCCGCACAGTAAAGTGGATCCCATCAGGCTAGGTTGTATTGGCCGGAGCCAAAGCGGAGAGGCGATAGTGCGCCTGCACAGGCAGGCCACTGTAAATATCGTTGTCGGTAAGATTTCAGGGCTGCCAGCACTAGATCAGGCTAACCAGAGGGAGACGGGGGAAGCATCATTAGGATCCAGAGACTTCCGCCTCCCAAGGTAAGCTTTTACATTTTAAAAAAAAAACACAACCCCTCTGATTATGCAGTTTATTGTCAGGTGCCTAGTTAATATTGCCCAAGTTTACTTTCGGATTACTGTTAGTCAAAAAAAAAAAATGAACAGCACAAGGACTACTGCAACGCAAATGGAAGTCACTAACATACTTAATTACACAGCATTCCCACTTGAGACACTACACCTGTGACTGTCGTGGTCAATATGTTCAATAAACTGTATTAAAATATAAAAGCAGTTTCATTAAACTAGACACACTGTGTTCAATAGATATGTATTTTGTATGCAGAATGAAATTAAGAATCGCTATTGAAACACTTTTGAATAAAATGTTAGGGGCAAAATATATAATAGTTATAGTCAGTTGGCGATTTAAGCACTGAATATATTTATTTTCCACACGGTACTTTGTAGTTTAATGTTTTTGTTAATCATCTGCTTTTGCTTCCATTTCATCAGCATCATCATCTCCATCCACTTCTGCATTTTCTTTTTCCAGTCGCTCCAGCTGTCTGGCAAGCTCTGTCTCATCTGTGTCTGTAACAACTTTGGGCTAGAAGTAAAAAGAGTAAAGATACATCAGTATACATCACTTAAAGGGTAAATAAACTCATGACATGATGAGATAAAACGTGTATGTACTGTTCCAATCCTGCGTGGAACCGGGCAGTTTCCTTTTCTCACTGTAAGGGTTAAAATTCAGGTATGCAAATGACACTTTGGACACACTTCAATTGGAAGATCAAGTTCATCCAGAAACTATGGTATAACACTAGTCTGCACCCTCACATATCTCAGTTTATTCAGAGGAAGGCAAAAACTCTTACAATGCTTGGACTAATAAGCCCTAAAAGGGAAAAAATTCTTCCAGTCGGCAATCAAATAAAATCCCTGGATCAACACTTCAGTGGAAGGAAAGCATCCAAGCCCCATTTAAATGCAGATTTAGAATTTGCTTTAACTACTTCCTGTGGTAATACATTTCACATTTTAATTGCTCTTACTTTAACCACTTGCCGACCGCATCACTGCTATGGACGTGGATGCAGCGGCAGCCCCTGGACCGCCTAACGCCGATTGGCGTAAGGTCCTGGGGGCGTGGTTTGCAGACCATCTGGCATCCCCGCTATGACGGAGCTCACCCTCGGCTTGAGTCTCCCAGCGGTGATCGCCGCTGGGAGACTGTTAGATGTCGAAACCGCCATCTTTTATTGCTGTACAGCGCTGTAATCTAAGACAGCGCTGCACTGGGGACAGCCTCGGGACACGACTGTCCCCGTGGGAGACATGATAGCGATCGGCTCTCATAGGCTGAAGCCTATGACAGCCGATCACACTGATTGGCTGGCAGGGGGAGGAGGGGGGGGGGGGGGGGGGGAGTAGAATTTTTTTTTTTTTAAATAAAAGGACATAAATATTTGCCCCCCCCAAAAAAAAACACTGGGGGAGCGATCAGACCCCACCAACAGAAAGCTCTGTTGGTGGGGAGAAAAGGGGGAGGGGAATCACTTGTGAGCTAAGTTGTGCAGCCCTGCAGCGAGGCCTTGAAAGCTGCAGTGGCCCATTTACAGAAAAATGGCCTGGTCTTTAGGGGGGTTTAACACTGCAGTCCTCAAGTGGTTAAAGAACCCTTTCCTAAATAGATGGCAAAATCTTTTTCCCTCCATGCGCAGATCGTGCCTCCCAGTCCTTTGCACAAACCTAGGGCGAAAAAAGCTAAACTGCAAAGCTTTTATATTGCTCTCTGATGCATTCATACATGTTAATTAGAACTCCTCTAATGCTGGGTACACACAATACATTTTTCCGTTCAATTTTCTACCCAATCGTTTTTTCCGGTCGATTCTGCGCTCGATTCTCTTATTTTCCTTATCTTTTTCCATCCACTTCTATGAGAAATAGAGCCAAAAAACGATCGGAAGCAATATCGGACATGACGGAAATTATCTATCAAACCCATCTATCGGTGGTAAGAACGTATGGTGTATCCCTAGCATAAGGCATCTTTTCCTCAAGATGAAATAATCCCAGTTTATCTAACCTTTCTTAGTGAGACGTTCCGGCCCTCCGATCAATTGTGTTGCTCATCTCTGCAGCTGCTTTAAAGCCTGGTACACACTTTCAATTATTATTGACCAATCACTGACCAATTTTACCAACTCCATGTAGTATGAGCGTTTACCTACACGGAGGGTAAAATTACTTACAACGTTGCTAAAATTGATCAATGATTGGTCAATAATAGTTGAAAGTGTGTAACAGGCATAAAGAGACACTGAAGCGAAAAAAATATGATATTATGATTTGTATGTGTAGTACAGCTAAGAAATAAAACATTAAGATCAGATACATCAGTCTAATTGTTTCCAGTACAGGAAGAGCTAAGAAACTCCAGTTGTTATCTCTATGCAAAAAAGCCATTAATCTCTACGACTAAGTTAGTTGTGGAGAGGTCTGTTATCTGACTTTTATTATCTCAACTGTAAGTGAACTGTTTACTTTTTATCTGCTAGAGGAGAAGTCATTACTTCACAGACTGCTCTGAAAGACTCATTTTGAAAGCTTAGTGTTGTGTAATCTGCACATAGTAGAGAATGATGCAATGTTAGAAAAACCACTATATACCTGAAAATAAAAGTATGAGAATATTTTCTTTGCTGCTAATCTTCTAGTAATCATTCATAGTACACAACCAATTCATCATATTTTTTTTTCCGCTTCAGTGTCTCTTTAAAACTGCAATGTCCCTCCTGTACTGTGATGCCCAGAACCGTACTCCATATTCCAGATGCGGCCTTACAAAAGAGCTAAACAGGGGCAGTATTAGGCTAGCATCTCAAGTTTTTATTAACCTTTTAATGCAACTCAAAATGATTGGCTTGAGTTAGCATTGTCCCGACTGCCTGTATAGCTTACATGTTGCAAGTGAAAGTGTCCCAAAATGCTCCCGAGAGGGAGATCTTGGCACCTTTGTCTAGACAGGAGGTCTCTGTTGGAACTCTATGAGTAGTTTTTACTAATTAAACTGTTTCCTGCTAAAATGTTTGACAATTCTATATGATTGTCATCTACACAAGCAAAGTTGACACTTAGGGTAATAGGCCCACTTTGCTAAACCCCTATTTATAACATAGCATCCACTACTTGAATACATACCAATATTAAACCTTTGCACTCTACAACACATGCACATCATATAACACTTGCAAAGGGTTAAAACTGGTATGTGTTTAATTTGATCACACTTCCTTTGCACCTGTTCTGCCAGATGAGTCCAGCTTTAAAATTGTGAGTAGAATTTATTCTATACTTGTACCTCCATCTGGACATTAAACACTCCTCTTTTCTCTTCAATCCTCTCTTTGATGACCGACATGGCTTGATTGAGCACAGACAGGCCTTCAGTCCTCTCCAAAGTTGTAGTTGTCATAACATATCGAGGGGGCGCTATCAAATTTATCTAAAACATAGTTAACATGAACATTAGCAAAACAGCATTTTAAACGCGGCAACATTCATTATGAAAAGGTTTACTGCATGTGAAAATAAAACCAACCCAAGGGATCTGTTGTAAAACACTTATGTGGCTTCCTCCCTGATACAGCATAAGACCGAATAGTGGGAAGCCTATAGATAGTCGGGGGTTCCTGGATCCTCCTGCAGCCAACCATTCCAATGCAGAATCCCTCTAAACCTATTCAACATTGCTCTATTTGCCCACAGTAGAGCAGTTTGTGAGCAGCGAGCATTAAACACCACCTTTTAAACCTTTAACTGGAAAGTGTACTGGTTAACCGGTTCAGCGCCGCAGTGCCGAAAATCTCATGCATCCGAGCAACGTTCACCTCCCATTCATTCGCCTATAACTTTATTGCTACTTATCACAATGAATTGATCTATATCTTGTTTTTTCCGCCACTAATTAGGCTTTCTTTGGGTAGTACATTTTGCTAAGAATTATTTTTTTCTAAATCCATTTTAACAGGAAGATTAAGAAAGAAATGAAAAAAAATCATTATTTCTCAGTTTTTGGCCATTATAGTTTGAAATTAATATACGCTACCGTAATTAAAACTCATTTATTTTGTTTGCCTATCTGTCGCGGTTATTTCACCGTTTAAACGATGTCCCTATCACAATTTATAGTGCCGATATTTCATTTAGAAATAAAGGTGCATTTTTTCAATTTGCGTCCATCGCTATTTATAGGCTTATAATTTTAAATAATATAATAACATACTCTCTTGACATGCATATTTAAAAAGTTCAGACCCTTGGGTAACTATTTATGTTGTTTTTGTTTTTTTTTATTGTATTTTTTTTTTGTTTTTTTTAAATAAAAAAATGTATGTGGGTAATTTTTGGGGTGGGAGGGAAACTGCTATTTTCTAATGTAAAATAATGTAATTGTTTTATTAAAAATGTATGTGGGTGCAGTTTACTATTTGGCCACAAGATGGCCACAGTGAGCAAAGTCCTGGATGCGAACTATGTCGCATCCAGGAACTAAAATTCAGAGGAGTTGTTTCCTGGGGGGCAGAAATACCACGCTCTCTGGAGAGAAAGCGTCGGTATTTCTGCGGGGAAGTCAGATCGGTGAATGGGAATTATATTCCCATTCACTGATCGGGGGGCTAGCGGCGGGCGCGCGCCCGATCGCGCGCACCACGCAGGGAACACAGCAGTGCCTTTCTGGACGAGAAAGCTCGTCCAGAAAGGCCGAACTGGTTATAGGGAACCTAAAGCAAGTGGGGAAAAAAAAAAAAAGTTTGACTTACATGTTGCTTCCATCAACCCCCCGCAGTCACCCTGTGCCCACCCCATCACTGAGCAATGCTCCAGTCCACCGCAGCGCCCCTCTTTTGGCCGGAAGACTCAGCAAATCGATGGTCATTGCGCATGTGCGGTCCCAGCTCCACGCATCCTCAATCGCATTCTGCGCAGTAGAGATTTTCCCGTGATCAGGAGGCGCGTGGACTGGGACACTTTCCAGAAGAAAGAGGGGCGCTGCGGGTGACAAACGTTGCGGAGTGATGATGCGAGCACAGGATGGCAGCAGGCGACAGGAAGAAGCCCCAGGTAGGTAAAAAAAAAAAAAAAATTCCATTTACTTTAGGTCCTATTTAAGGACTTTGCCTCTGACATAGGAGACCTGGGTTCAAACCTCAGCTCTTTATATTTCAGTAAGCCAGCACCTATTCAGTAAAGAGTTCTTTGGCGAGATTCCCTAACATTGCTACTGCCTACTGAATGTGCACTAGTGGCTGCCATGCAACGGGAGAAAAGCGCTATACAAATACTGGAATTATATACACTATCACCAGATAAGTGTAGCAATCCCAAGGTTTCAGTGTCTTGCAATAGGAACTAGAGATGTACAAGAACTAGGTTATTGGTGGACAAGGTTTACTTTGTCAACCGTCAGCACACATACTAGGAATTTAGAGTGACGTGAACTTCAGCCTGGATAACCAAAAGCACTAGAAAATAATAATTGGCATACAAAATAAAAAAAAATTTGGGCCTATAAGAACAAAATGACTAAATTGATGACTTATTTCACCAACCAGCCAGCCCTTTCCAAAAAAAGAAGACACATGGTTTAATTTCAAGACTAGTATAACAGAACACTTTACCTACAGTGTTTCTTTTTTATGCTGCATACTCAGGTCTAAGCGAATGATGGCTAATGCAGCATCAGAGGTTTTATAAGAATAGCTACAGATTGTTCCATGATGGAGAGTATGGTACATATGAAATTCTCCTTTTTCTCCTGTACGATATTTTCGCACCTCGTCAATAAAATGCCTTTTAAACCTCCAACAAGCAAGAAAATACTAATCCTTTTCACCTTTTATTTTTTGGTACGTTTTTATTGCAAAGTGGTGAAAAGTTTAAAGAGAAGATGGCAAATCTCACAGCACAACTGTACACTTAGGCTGCCCCGCATACGATTCCAATTTATAATTTGTTTTTACATCCGATTCAGATTTTTAATCTTTACTGCATGCTGCATTTTTTGATCCATTTCTGTTAAATGTATTCAGGGAAAAATCGGAATTGAAAATCGGAAACGGGATCGCAAAATGGATTTGCAGTGTGCAGGGAGCCTAAAACTGTAGACAACACTGCAGGGCCCATCTAGTCCAGTTAGATAATGCTGTGCATATGTATAATTATGTCATCACCAGATCATTACTAAAGCAAGTAAACTATATAAGCAATTTAAACATTGCAGTCCCTATTGGGGTGCTTTCAGTATACACCATTTATATACTATTGAAGAAATTAAGCAATGGTCCATGAACTGATGTTATAGCACTGAAATATTTCTTGGTCTTGAGTTTGTTGATGTCATGATGGATTCGATGATCACAGTGTAGAACTGCACCATTAGTTTTTGTGGTAGGCCAAACTTGTTCAGCTGTCATAGGCGACATCCTCTGTTGTGCTTTCTTGGTCATGTGAATACGTTCTGGATTGAACTTAAATATTTGTATTGTACTGACCCCTAGTGGGCAATAGTTTGTTACTTTAGTATTAAAGAAAACCTGTAACATTGAAAGAAAACCCCTGGGGGATACTTACCTCGGGAGTGAGAAGCCTTTGGATCTTAACCACCCTGGCGTTCTATTGAGATCGCCAGGGCGGCTGCGGGAGGGTTTTTTTTTAATAAAAAAAAAACGATTTCATGCAGCCAACTAAAAGTTGGCTGCATGAAAGCCCACTAGAGGGCGCTCCGGAGGCGTTCTTCCGATCGCCTCCGGCAAGCATAAGTAACAAGGAAGGCTGCAATGAGCAGCCTGCCTTGTTTGGCTTTCCTCGTCGCCATGGCGACGAGCGGAGTGACGTCATGGACGTCAGCCGACGTCCTGACGTCTGCCGCCTCCGATCCAGCCCTTAGCGCTGGCCGGAACTATTTGTTCCGGCTGCGCAGGGCTCAGGCGGCTGGGGGGACCCTCTTTCGCCGCTGCTCGCGGCGGATCGCCGCAGAGCGGCGGCGATCAGGCAGCACACGCGGCTGGCAAAGTGCCGGCTGCGTGTGCGGCTTTTTATTTCATCCGAATCGGCCCAGCAGGGCTGAGCGGCACCCTCTGGCGGTACTGGACGAGCTGAGTTCGTCCATACCGCTAAGGTGGTTAACAAGGCCCCCGCTGTCCCGGCAATTCAGCGCTGCGATCCCGTCAAACAGTGGCGGGGTAAATATTTACCTACCGTCATCCAGCGCAGTAGTGGATCTTCGTTGGGGCCAAGGCGAAAATAGCAGAGACCGATCGTATCCACTCTCTGCTCAGGCGCGAGTCCTTTGCGCCTGTGCAGTAGAGCGGATACGATCGGGTTCGGCTATTTCCGCTTAGCCCAAACGAAGAGCCGCTAGTGCGCTGGATCGCGGTAGGTAAATATTTACACGCAGACGCCAAGCATTGTCAAGGAGGTTTCGGGGGAGCCAGCGCCGGATTCCCCCAACCTATAGAGGAAAGGGAAGCCTCATTGCGACCCTGAGGCTGCCCCCTCCCGAGGTAAGGATCCCCAGAGGGGTTATCTGTTACAGTCTCTTTAAGGAAGATGCTGTTATACAGCATACTTATATCAGTGAATCTCTTCCACGCTAGACAAATCCTAATAAGCAACACTATAGGTTTTGGTACAAAATGCATGATAATTATATCTATTGATATCTCATAGGCTATCAGGTTTGATTTTTCAATCCTTTCAGAAGATTAGCAGACATTTCCTGCTCCTCTCCCCTCTCCATAGTGCTGAAAGGGCAACTTAGCAGGAACATTAAGCCCAACTCTCTAAGTATGTTTCATCTACAATTCCAATTTGTGGTTCCTTTGTACAGTTCTAGCAGCAGCTATGAGCTTTTGGATACAAATGACCACTTATAGTAATAGAAGCAACAGGATAATGTTACTCAAGTTCCCTAATTAACTATGGTAACAATAAATAGTATGAGTCTTGTGTAAACCATTTTTGAATCTTCCTCTCCTACAAACTAAGGAACGTGGTCTGTATTGGCCATCAAAGTGATTTTTATTTATTTAAAAACACTGAAAATGCAAGATTTCAAAACCTCTTGCGTTTCTTCACTAGGCATGACTTTTATTTGAAGGAATGGCTTACCTTGATTGGCATACTCTCTGTTGAACAGCTCAGTCCTGCTCTCAATGCATCTTTCACAGCATCAATGCCCTCATAGCCATAACAAGCCACTTCAATATCTGTAAGTCAGAAAAACCAAAACATTTATTTAGGTGCTTCTATTCTTCTAATACCAGAAAAAGCTAGTTGCTTGTTAGATACACAAGAATATCTGGTTCTGTAAGCTCATTGGACAGGTTAACAGGAATCTGAATTGAGAAGAATACAGAAGCTGCAACATTGTAATTAGGTAGTCCCTGACTTACCAAACGCCCAATTTACGAACGACCCGTCGATACAAACGGTATGGATTCTGTGGGAACAAGTTGATTTTTTTTTAATTGGACTAGTAGTTTGAGAAAATCGATTTTAAAAAATTCTAAGATAAAATGGCTTTTAAACTTATATAAGAGGGTACAGGGGCAGAGGTGACAAAGAGGGGTACACTGGAGGCACAGGGGACAGAGATGGAATGGTGTTCCAGATTTAGGTTAAGAACTAACCTACAGTCCCTAGCTGGTTCGTTAACCAGGGACTACCTGTACATTTCAAAACTACCTTTAGCCTGATAGCTGTAGCCAAGATACAACACTATGTACATATGTGTTCTGGATTTATAACACAGGAAGTGCACTGTTAATGAACAGGATAGGGACTGTAGGTTTGTTGTTTGAATCAGTCCATCAGTCGAAACACGGCCATCTCTATCCCCTGTAACTCTTCTATGGTCCCAATCGCCTTCACTGTCTCTCGCTTTCACCTTTGTTCACCCATGCCTTCAGCCCCCCCCCCCTCCATGTCACCTCTGTGTACCACAGCAAAATGTCATTTTACCAGTGTTAAAACAAAAACACACATACACACTTGTTCCCACAGAATGAAATTTCATATTTTCGTCCGTTCCAATCAGCGGGTCATTCACAAGTCAGGTGTGCATAAGTTGGAGACTACCTGTGTACCTAAAATACCACTGAGAAAGACAATATACATGCAACAAATTCTAAGGAGATGGTTCAGCTTATTCAAAAGGATAGAAATAATATAGTTGGTCTGAAGTATAATTAACATATTAAAAGGTAACCTTAATTGTCCTAAAAACAAACAAAAAAGTTTCACTTACCTTGGGCTTCCCGCAGCTGTCCTGTGACCACACCGGTCCTCAACGATCCTTCGTTCCCCCCCCCCCCCCCCCCGCCAGTTAGTTTTATTCTAAGCCGACTGAGAGTCAGCCCCTGTCCACGCGTCTCCTCGTACACATTCCCCCCTACCAGTTAGTTTCGTTTTAAGCCGACTGAGAGTCGGCCCCTGTCCACGCGTCTCCTTGTACACATTCCCACGGTCAAGCACATCCTACAAGGATCGTTGAGCCTTAAAAAAATTAAGTTGGCCAAACACGAAACTGATAGCGGTAAGGGAAACGCATGCAGAATTTGCCACCCCTCTCTATGAATATTACAGGTTTTCTGCCAATAACTGACCAAGTGTGCATCCACCAACTATGAGTTATGTTTGGTCAAGAAAGCCACAGAGAAAATTACCTGCTCTGATTTTCACAGCTTGTGGAGTAAGACGTCTGTTAATATTATCTATGAGAACGCTCCTCTCCTCTTCTATTAAATCTAGGCCATCCAAAACAGAGGGATCTCTGAAAACAAGAAGAATTTACAGTATTTCAATACAAAAGTTTCTGCAAGAATACAGGCTGTGGAGTCGGGCAATTTTGGGTACCTGGAGTCGGAGGTTTCATAAAATGAGGAGTAGGATGATTTTTGTACCAACTCCACAGCCCTGCAGGAATGTTCATATTTTAAAGTAACCCTAAAGTCAAGTGCAGTGGTGTGGTGTGGGAGTACAGACCTGCCATTCTGTGGGATCCAAAGCCTTCCCTCTACATATGTAAGTCACTGTCCTTTTGTAGGTCACTTCAGTGTTTTCACACAAAAACTACGGTATTGCATAGGCAGGTAATGCACTCCAACAACTCCTTATACCCTTGGAATAATTAACTATTACAGCTAGCACTTTGTAGTATCAGCTGTGACACACAAACCTTATGGTCTGCTAAGTTTTACTTCAGGTTCACTTTTTTGAGTGTGAATATACAAAGCTGGACTTACGAGACGGCCTGTTTGAAGGCATCATAAGCTCCATATCCTGGCCTCTTGTATCTTTCATCAAACACCCAAGCCGTTCTTTGATATAAACTTTCTAGCTGCTCATCTTTTGTGTATTCCAAAACTTCAGCTACATGACGTAAAATGCTGTACACCTGAGATAAAAACACAACACATACCAAACATGAGTGAGAAGCAAAAGTCACAAAAAACATCATCCACAATAGCAACATGACATATTATTGGATTATTATTTTCTATCCATTTTTATTACAAGTACATCACACATTTTTGCTATTCATATTATCTATCTATCTATCTATCTATCTATCTATCTATCTATCTATCTATCTATCTATCTATCTATAGATAGAGAACAACTGAGTCAAGAGGGATATGGAGGCTGCCACATTTATTTCCCTTTATACAATACCTGATGCCTGGCAGCCCTGCGGATCTATATGAATGCAGTAGTGTCTGAAAAACACCAGAAACAACGATGCAGTCAAATCTGACAATAATGTCAGAAACACTTGATCAGCTGCATGCTTGTTCAGGGTCTATGGCTAAAGGTATTCGAGGCAGATCATCAGCAGGATAGCCAGGCAACTGGTATTGCGTAAAAGGAAATAAATATGGCCGCTGCCTCTTGCATCAGTTGTCCTTTAAATGCAGGAAATAAGCATTGACCTTATTTCAACATCTGGAGTGAACTCTGTGGTCATTGCACTGCTCTCCTCTCTTCATGTTGCCGTTGATCTGAGGTCTGGGTGTGAGTAACCAGAAGACAGCAGCAGCCATACAAGTCAAAGATAGGGCAATGCTAGCAGCATGGAAGGCCCAAATTGTTTGCTTAGTTTGCCTGGGCCAAGCTGCACCCCAGGAGTGGCATCAGCTATGTATACATAGCACTACCCATATATAATTATTAAAAATTACCTCGACAAGTGTGTAGTACTAACCTTGCTCCTCAATGGGAAAAAAAAATTGAGTTCCTATTTTACAGATCCCCTCACTTATCCCCAGAAACATAAAGCTGGGGTACATCTCCACAATGGGAATCAGGGCTAACTAAAAAACAACTTTTGAAAGTTTAGCCTTAAACTGTTGCCAAGTAACATGGCTAAAATAGGGTAATATAATACCAGCAGCAGCCTTTGATCTTTGCAGTGTGATGGATTTCGGCGATCACTGGCCCATATCACTGTACAAACTATAGAATTTCATTGTAAAAAGCACTTCCCAGGGCAAAACGCCAAATGAGATGTCTGGATTAAACTATGGAAAAGAACCAGGGTTGTTAGACTAAATTATCTTTGATGGTAAAATGGAATTACAGTAACACATTGAAATTGCAGGACATGGTTTATAAAGCAAGGTGCAAAGCTACATGGAGCCAAAGTGGAACAGCTGTTCAGCCCAAACAAGTTACGCCTCAAACAAATGCCACAGGGTTCCCGGCTGAGGTGGCCAGTCAGGAGAGTCTCTGCTGGGAATCTAGTACTGTGCTGTGAAACTGATCTGTCAGTGAGAGATCTGGAGTGCTGGATTGTCTTGGCCGATCTTTTCCTTACCCTCATGGCTGGAGACTGCCCCACTGTGTGTAGTGCATCATCCCTCCACCGCAAAAGTCTGTCACTAGGCCTGTAGGCTAGCGATGCGTGTGTATAGCACTCTGCCCCAAATTATTACCCAGGGTATCGAGGCTCAAACCCAGCAAGTGACAGGAACTGTGTGTATAAACCCACCTTGAGACCTCATCTGATGAATAAAACAGGCAATGTAACTGACCAGGCACACAATACAATGATAAAGCACTATAAACAATTTGCTGAAGTCCAGAAAACAATGAGTTTAAAACTTCAGTGAACAGAGTAATGCCTGGTACACACTGTTCAATTTCCTGTCAGACCAACATTTCGAATCAATAATTTCAGAGAAGTGCGCTCAGGTTTCCGATCGATTTTTTAAGTTGTTCTTGTACAGAAGTGAAAATCAACTAAACACGATATGCAGCAACTACAGATATGGAAAGACGACAGCTTACAAGCATAGCTACATAGATTAGGATGCAGGCTTACTGTTTTGGACTTGGTGAACTTATCTTCACATTTTAATGCCTCCTCTGGCGAAACTCTTCTTTTAGACAAATCTATGTATCCTGCAAGTTACAAAATATTAAGATTATTAAGAATCTAACAAATAAGCAATCTTACGCAATTACTATTGTCTCAAGGACTTTTTTTTTATAAAATGCTTCCATTATTATAATTATTGATTTATAAAGTGCCACCATATTTCGTGGTGCTGTACAAAGTAAGAAACAAACAAGGGGTACATAATACAGACAAATTGTATACACCAACAAACAAAAACACTGGATGGATACAATATACAGAACTGGTAATTACAGTGACGAAAGTAATATGATGAATAAAATGTATAATGAATTCCAAGATACCAAAGGGTGAGAGAGCACTGTCCTTGCCATTACATTTTCAAAAGGTGAGACTGGTAGAGCATATGAAGTCAGCTCACCATAGTAACCCCAACCATCTTTCTTAATTGATACTCCACTATAATACATAGTTTAAAAGCCATAATAATGGGCTGTAGTGACTTTCAACCATTTTGGTTTGTTCCATAAGTGCTTTCGGGTCCTGTTTGTCCTATACCTCCCACGTGTATGGCTGTTACCATCTGCCTTTTACATTGGGAATTGGGGAGTCGCCCTCTCTCCCCACTTTCCCTAATGCCCCCCCCCAGGTTTGCTCCACTAGCGCAGCCTTCCCCTTTGTGATTTAGTGCTCCAGTCTTTTCTCTTTCTCTGTGTTTTTTCTTCTTCCCCTTACCTTTTTTCATTTCTTCACCTTATCACAGTTTTTTGGGAGTTTTTTTTTCACATCTCTACCCTTTAACAGCATCCCAGCAGATGCACGTGCTTCCGTTTTGCTATTTTGACTATTATCTGAGAAATAGAAGCAAGCATATCATAAAATGCTCTGAGTAGAGTTTAAATTATTAGGAGTCAGTGCATTTTTCCCCAGATTCCAGGTACCCAAAAATTGTTCAGACTCCACAGCCTGGTTCCTAGTGTTCCCACTAGGAGTTTGCATTGGATAACCACCTGTCATATTGAAACACACACAAAAATGTAGCACAGAAAGGGGGAATAGATCAACCAGATTTTAGAAACATACCTTTGTCTTTATCAACTCTTATTACTACGACACACTCATTCCTGCCGATTCGGATGAGTTTGTTGATGGATCGGATACGTCTTCTGGACAGCTCACTCAGGAGGATCATCCCCTCAATGTTGTTATATTCTAAGAGGCTGACATATGCTCCCATCTCAGCGATGGACCGGACATTAACCATGACGACATCATCTACTTCTGGAAACTTGTGCTGGTAAAATCGACAACTTAAACCAGGCATCCTGAAAAACATTTTAGCATACATTGTTAAGGCCTTATTCACAATGGTGTGCATTATTAGTGATTTCAGCTTCTCTGTAATTCACTAGCACTTGAAAAAGCGCTATGGCAATGCAAATCAATGGTATTTTTCACACTGTAGCGATCCCCAGTGATTAGTTATTTGGTGAAATCTCAAATAGGGTGCTGGAGCATTTTTGCAGCAAATGCATTTCAATGTTAAAGAATCACAAAACGCAATCACTCTAAAATCGCTTTGCTGTACAGTGAAAAAAAAACAAAAACCAGGAAGTTGCAGAAGGCTAGTGATTTTGTTATTGTACCAAAATAAATAGTTTATCATAGATCTTGTTAATATGTAGCCCATGAATTGCTGGTTCACATCTGAAGCGGACTGCAATCGTGATTTGGCGTACAAAATCTCAAGTTTTACCAAGATTTGCACTCCACATTTAATAGAACGAGGACCACAACACAATCGTCCCTAAAGCACTGCATGCAGCATGTTTGTGATTGATTCAAATTGCAAATGCTGCAGTGAGAATGTATCCATAGGGATACATTAGCAGCAGTGCTTTGCTGATCGCCGGCGATCAGCATAGCGCTGTCAAAGCGTCTAGTGTGGACCAGCGCTTGTACTGCATTTACTAACAACACAGACAAAACTATTCACATTTTATGACTATTGCACCATTTAGTGGCCATTTCTACACTTTATAGAAAGCTAAACCAGGCCAATGTTTCCTAACCATGGACCCAAAATGTCAAGGTTTTGTCCAACGAGCCACTTAGTTATCACTTTGGCCTTAAAGTCTCTGTAAAAAAAAAAAATTTGAACCTTATTTCTTCTATCCTATAAGTTCATATAGCTGTTCTAATGTGCTCTGTCTAACTGCAGCCTTTCTTAGTTGCACAGTGGCTGTGTTAACTCTGTTATATGATCTAATCTTCTCTCCTCTGTCGGGCTCAGGCAGTCAGGCTGGAATGTGCTGTGCTGCTTGTGATTGGATAGAAGCTATACACACCCTCTCCAGGCCCCCTGCACACTCTGTATGACTCACACACTGAGCTACTCTAAGCCTATCACTTGCTATGTCTTTTGTTTGTAAACACTGCATAAAAATGGCAATTACAAGCCAGGATTGCAGCAGGGAGTGGCAGAAACAGCACAGAGGGGCCCAGGAGAACATAATGAATAGAATGGTATGCTTTTTATTGTAAGGATTTCACAGTACAGATTATCTTTAAAGAACGACACCCATGCTAACCTAGAAATAAAAAACACATATATAAAGTAGATAAATACTACTTCTATAACAGATGTATTGTGCTATCCACGTAATTCCTGTGAATTTTATAAAGGGAAAGCAGAAAATCCTATTCTAGGCAGTGGCCATCTTGCCAAGCTAATGCTGACATATCCTCCCTGACTCTTGTTTACCCCCCTCCCTTCTCTTGCTCATTGTGTATTCATTAGCTGCCCTCATCCCAGAGTCTTCAGACACTCCCACTGAGGTGTATACTAACAACTGCACTGTCTATTTTATTATTTACACATCCAATCACTGAGTCTCCTCAGCCTTGCTTGTAAACTCAAGTAATCAGAGGGTGTTTCTGATAAGCAGCTAGATAGGGAAATGAAAGAGGAGGAATATATTATAGATAAAAAAACTCCCAGCATTCAACTCTTTGGCACTGTTTGGCACTAACTACTATAGGGCCGGTGCTCCTAAAGTATGTGATAACTACAAACCATAACAGCAGAAAAAGTTTTGCAAGTTTTGAATGCAGGATTAGCATCTTTATCACTTAATACACTCAGACCAGTTGCTGTAAATTTGATTTTTATGGTGACCATATCGCTTTAAGGTACTGTGCTCCATTCTTCTTCGCCAAACAGGTTATTGGACGTTTGAAAGAAGTTGCTGTGGATGTTTTGGTACAAATCTTTATTTGTGGCTGTGTTCTTAGGCAAAATTGTGAGCAAGCCCACTCTCTTGGATGAGAAGCAGTGCCACACATGAATGGTCTCAGAATGCTTTACTGTTGGCATCAGACAGGACTGATGGTAGCGATCACCTTTTTTTTATCTAGACAATAATTGTGCCAGATGCCCCAAACATTCAAAAAAGGGCTCCATCAGAAAAACGACTTTACTCCAGTCCTCAGCAGTCGAGGACTGCAATCCGCTTTTTCAGTCCTCGACATGGAAACTGGGGGCGTGGCCAGCTGACGTAGGCGGAAGTGCTGCCGCCATGTGGGTATGTAATCCACGCTGATGCGGCCCGCCCCCCAACTCTCCCCATTGTGGTGAACAAGTGCTGTTAGCGCAAAACGGACGTCCGCAGGGGCACAAAGACCTGGCGCCCACTTAACCACTTCAGGACCACAGTCTTTTCGCCCCTTAAGGACCAGAGCCTTTTTCTCCATTCAGACCACTGCAGCTTTCACGGTTTATTGCTCGGTCATACAACCTACCACCTAAATGAATTTTACCTCCTTTTCTTGTCACTAATACAGCTTTCTTTTGCTGCTATTTGATTGCTGCTGCGAGTTTTAGTTTTTATTATATTCATCAAAAAAGACATGAATTTTGGCAAAAAAAATGACTTTTTTAACTTGCTGTGCTGACATTTTTCAAATAAAGTAAAATTTCCTATACATTTGAGCACGAAAATTATTCTGCTACATGTCTTTGATAAAAAAAAAAACCATTCAGTGTATATTTATTGGATTGGGTAAAAGTTATAGCGTTTACAAACTATGGTGCCAAAAGTGAATTTTCCCATTTTCAAGCATCTCTGACTTTTCTGCGCACCTGTCAGGTTTCATGAGGGGCTAAAATTCCAGGATAGTACAAATACCCCCCAAATGACCCCTTTTTGGAAAGAAGACATCCCAAAGTATTCAGTGAGAGGCATGGTGAGTTCATAGAAGATTTTATTTTTTGTCACAAGTTAGCGGAAAATGACACTTTGACAAAAAAAAGAAAAAAAAAAGTTTCCATTTCTTCTAACTTGCGACAAAAAAAAATGAAATCTGCCACAGACTCACTATGCTCCTCTCTGAATACCTTGAAGTGTCTACTTTCCAAAATGGGGTCATTTGTGGGGTGTGTTCACTGTCCTGGCATTTTGGGGGGTGCCTAATTGTAAGCACCCCTGTAAAGCCTAAAGATGCTCATTGGACTTTTGGCCCCTTAGCGCAGTTAGGCTGCAAAAAAGTGCCACACATGTGGTATTGCCGTACTCAGGAGAAGTAGTATAATGTGTTTTGGGGTGTATTTTTACACATACCCATGCTGGGTGGGAGAAATATCTCCGTAAATGACAATTGTTTAATTTTTTTTACACACAATTGTCTATTTATAGAGATATTTCTCCCACTCAGCATGGGTATGTGTAAAAATACACCCCAAAACACATTATACTACTTCTCCTGAGTACGGCGATACCACAGGTGTGGCACTTTTTTGCACCCTAACTGCGCTAAGGGGCCCAAAGTTCAATGAGTACCTTTAGGATTTCACAGGTCATTTTGAGAAATTTCGTTTCAAGACTACTCCTCACGGTTTAGGGCCCCTAAAATGCCAGGACAGTATAGGAACCCCACAAATTACCCCATTTTAGAAAGAAGACACCCCAAGGTATTCCGTTAGGAGGATGGTGAGTTCATAGAAGATTTTTTTTTTTTTTGTCACAAGTTAGCGGAAATTGATTTTAATAGTTTTTTTCCACAAAGTGTCATTTTCCGCTAACTTGTGACAAAAAATAAAATCTTCTATGAACTCACCATACTCCTAACGGAATACCTTGGGGTGTCTTCTTTCTAAAATGGGGTCATTTGTGGGGTTCCTATACTGCCCTGGCATTTTAGGGGCCCTAAACCGTGAGGAGTAGTCTTGAAACCAAATGTCGCAAAATGACCTGTGAAATCCTAAAGGTACTCATTGGACTTTGGGCCTCTTAGCGCACTTAGGGTGCAAAAAAGTGCCACACATGTGGTACCGCCGTACTCAGGAGAAGTAGTATAATGTGTTTTGGGGTGTATTTTTACACATACCCATGCTGGGTGGGAGAAATCTCTCTGTAAATGACAATTGTTTGATTTTTTTTTACACACAATTGTCCATTTACAGAGAGATTTCTCCCACCCAGCATGGGTATGTGTAAAAATACACCCCAAAACACAATATACTACTTCTTCTGAGTACGGCGATACCACATGTGTGACACTTTTTTGCAACCTAGGTGCGCTAAGGGGCCTAACGTCCTATTCACAGGTCATTTTGAGGCATTTGGATTCTAGACTACTGCTCACGGTTTAGGGCCCCTAAAATGCCAGGGCAGTATAGGAACCCCACAAGTGACCCCATTTTAGAAAGAAGACACCCCAAGGTATTCTGTTAGGAGTATGGTGAGTTCATAGAAGATTTTTTTTTGTCACAAGTTAGCGGAAAATGACACTTTGTGAAAAAAAAAACAATACATATCAATTTCCGCTAACTTGTGACAAAAAATAAAATCTTCTATGAACTCATCATACACCTAACAGAATACCTTGGGTGTCTTCTTTCTAAAATGGGGTCACTTGTGGGGTTCCTATACTGCCCTGGCATTTTAGGGGCCCTAAACCGTGAGGAGTAGTCTTGAACCCAAATGTCTCAAAATGACCTGTGAAATCCTAAAGGTACTCATTGGACTTTGGGCCCCTTAGCACAGTTAGGCTGCAAAAAAGTGTCACACGTGGTATCGCCGTACTCAGAAGAAGTAGTATAATGTGTTTTGTGGTGTATTTTTACATATAACCATGCTGGGTGGGAGAAATATCTCTGTAAATGACACATTTTTGATTTTTTTTACACACAATTGTCCATTTACAGAGAGATTTCTCCCACCCAGCATGGGTATGTGTAAAAATACACCACAAAACACATTATACTACTTCTCCTGAGTATGGCGATACCACGTGTGACACTTTTTTGCAGTCTAGGTGCGCTAAGGGGCCCAACGTCCTATTCACAGGTCATTTTGAGGCATTTGTTTTCTAGACTACTCCTCACGGTTTAGGGCCCCTAAAATGCCAGGGCAGTATAGGAACCCCACAAGTGACCCCATTTTAGAAAGAAGACACCCCAAGGTATTCCATTAGGGGTATGGTGAGTTCATAGAAGATTTTATTTTTTGTCACAAGTTAGTGAAAAATGACACTTTGTGAAAAAAACAATAAAAATCCAATTTCCGCTAACTTTTGACAAAAAATAAAATCTTCTATGAACTCATCATACACCTAACAGAATACCTTGGGGTGTCTTCTTTCTAAAATGGGGTCACTTGTGGGGTTCCTATACTGCCCTGGCATTTTACGGGCCCAAAACTGTGAGTAGTCTGGAAACCAAATTTCTCAAAATGACTGTTCAGGGGTATAAGCATCTGCAAATTTTGATGACAGGTGGTCTATGAGGGGGCAAATTTTGTGGAACCTTTCATAAGCAGGGTGGCCTCTTAGATGACAGGATGTTTTGGGCCTGATCTGATGGATAGGAGTGCTAGGGGGGTGACAGGAGGTGATTGATGGGTGTCTCAGGGGGCGGTTAGAGGGGAAAATAGATGCAATCAATGCACTGGGGAGGTGATCGGAAGGGGGTCTGAGGGGGATCTGAGGGTTTGGCCGAGTGATCAGGAGCCCACACAGGGCAAATTAGGGCCTGATCTGATGGGTAGGTGTGCTAGGGGGTGACAGGAGGTGATTGATGGGTGTCTCAAGGTGTGATTAGAGGGGGGAAATAGATGCAAGCAATGCACTAGCGAGGTGATTAGGGCTGGGGTCTGAGGACGTTCTGAGGTGTGGGCGGGTGATTGGGTGCCCGCAAGGGGCAGATTAGGGTCTAATCTGATGGGTAACCGTGACAGGTGGTGATAGGGGGTGATTGATGGGTAATTAGTGGGTGTTTAGAGGAGAGAAGAGATGTAAACACTGCACTTGGGAGGTGATCTGATGTCGGATCTGCGGGCGATCTATTGGTGTGGGTGGGTGATCAGATTGCCCGCAAGGGGCAGGTTAGGGGCTGATTGATGGGTGGCAGTGACAGGGGGTGATTGATGGGTGGCAGTGACAGGGGGTGATTGATGGGTGATTGACAGGTGATCAGTGGGTTATTACAGGGAATAACAGATGTAAATATTGCACTGGCGAATTGATAAGGGGGGGTCTGAGGGCAATCTGAGCGTGTGGGCGGGTGATTGGGTGCCCGCAAGGGGCAGATTAGGGTCTAATCTGATGGGTAACAGTGACAGGTGGTGATAGGGGGTGATTGATGGGTAATTAGTGGGTGTTTAGAGGAGAGAAGAGATGTATACACTGCACTTGGGAGGTGATCTGATGTCGGATCTGCGGGCGATCTATTGGTGTGGGTGGGTGATCAGATTGCCCGCAAGGGGCAGGTTAGGGGCTGATTGATGGGTGGCAGTGACAGGGGGTGATTGATGGGTGGCAGTGACAGGGGGTGATTGATAGGTGATTGACAGGTGATCAGTGGGTTATTACAGGGAATAACAGATGTAAATATTGCACTGGCGAATTGATAAGGGGGGGTCTGAGGGCAATCTGAGCGTGTGGGCGGGTGATTGGGTGCCCGCAAGGGGTAGATTAGGGTCTAATCTGATGGGTAACAGTGACAGGTGGTGATAGGGGGTGATTGATGGGTAATTAGTGGGTGTTTAGAGGAGAGAATAGATGTAAACAATGGATTTGGGAGGTGATCTGATGTCGAATCTGCGGGCGATCTATTGGTGTGGGGGGGTGATCAGATTGCCCGCAAGGGGCAGGTTAGGGGCTGATTGATGGGTGGCAGTGACAGGGGGTGATTGACGGGTGATTGACAGGTGATCAGGGGGGATAGATGCATATAGTACACGGGGGGGGGGGTCTGGGGAGAATCTGAGGGGTGGGGGGGGATCAGGAGGGGGCAGTGGGCAGGGGGGGGGATAAAAAAAAAAATAGCGTTGACAGATAGTGACAGGGAGTGATTGATGGGTGATTAGGGGGGTGACTGGGTGCAAACAGTGGTCTGGGGGGTGGGCAGGGGGGGGTCTGAGGGGTGCTGTGGGCGATCAGGGGGCAGGGGGGGGAAATCAGTGTGCTTGGGTGCAGACTAGGGTGGCTGCAGCCTGCCCTGGTGGTCCCTCGGACACTGGGACCACCAGGGCAGGAGGCAGCCAGTATAATAGGCTTTGTATACATTACAAAGCCTATTATACATATGTGCAGCGGCGATCCGGGTGCTAGTAACCCGCCGGCGCTTCCGAACGGCCGGCGGGTTACTACGAGCGGTGGGCGGAGCCAGTCCCCGGCGGCTGATCGCGTCACGAATGACGCGATCGCCGCATAGCCACTCCCGCAGCCGCCCCCGCCGATGGGCGTATTGCGGTCGTTTGGGCCCGGACTTTGCCGCCGCCCATCGGCTGGGGGCGGTCCTCAAGTGGTTAATCCGCTTTGCACCTAAAGACTGCATGCTGACTGTAAGTGATTTTATTCATTTTTTCAATAGACAATCCCTATTGCAGTGCTGGCTTGCCTGACCTCTCTCCTTACTACCTGGCAGCCATTTGTAGCCTGCTCGCTATCTACACACTGCTTTGGGCCTGTGTGGATTACCTTAAAACACACCTCCAGTAAAACCTATGCTTCCTGCCTGATTGCTGAGGGAATTGCCTATATTCTGTGACTTGCTTGCGCACGGCTGTAATGCAACAGCATCATCCAGGCTGCACACTAGAAGTACTGTATCTGCAATAACTGATGAGGTCTATGCTTCCTATAAAAGCTGTTGCATGATTATAGCATGTAAATCCCTGCATACTTAGCACTGTGCATTTTGATCTAGCTTAAACATTGCAGTGTCCTCCCCAGGCTCTTGGTGAGCACCTGGCTGTCATCGGCTCACCTCCTCATCCTCCTCCTATACTTTAAGTAGAGTTGTACCAGCCCTGCATTCCTCCGTCACTCCCCACCCAGCTACTTTTTCATGCCACCCGGCTGGAAAAAAATTCTGGGGAGAACACTGCATTGTCTGTTCCCACTTGCGGAAGCATTGAACAAAGGACTCCCAATCATTGACAGAACTAAAACACAGTACTATAGTATATTTTATGTGCTTAAGTATGACTATTTCTGATATAGTAAACTACTTTTCCTGGTCCTTTAGAGTTTACTTTAAAGTGATTCCACTGTATCAGCCTGTCCCTAATGTTTTTCTTGGGGAAGGGGGGGAAAGGGCCTTCTTTTCTGCCCTTCTTGACATCAAGTCATCCTCCACAAGTCTTTGCCACTTTGTGCGTGCAGATGCACTCTCTGCTGCCATTCCTGAGCAAGCTCTTTACTGGTGGCACCTCAATTCCACAGCAAAATCAGCATTTGCTGGACTTCCTTCGCCAACCTGAATGACTGCACTTGTTTCCTTGCAGGTAACCATGGTTAACAGAGGAAGAACAATGATTTCAAGGATCTTGCTCCTTTTAAAGCATTCGATCTGCTCAGCATGACACAATGATCTCCAGCCTTGTGCTCGTCAACACTCACCTGTGTTGAGAAAGTTACTGAAATAATCTCAGCAGGTCCTTTTGAAGAATGGCTGAAATGTAGTAGTAGAAATGGGTTGTTTGGGATTAGGTTACATTTCCAAGCAAAGAAAGACTTTGCAATTTATCTGATCACTCTTCATAACATTCTGGAGTATATGCATATTGCCATCATAAAAACTGAAGCAGCAAACTTTGCAAAAAACAGTATTTGTGCCATTTTCTAAGATTCTGGCCATGACTGTTCACTATAGAAAAGGCTGTATCAACAGGTAAGACAACCTGAGCAAGTGTTGTACTCACTGTACCAACCCTGCTGTGAGATTTTCATATTTAACTATAGATGTGGTTTATACTTGTCTTGGGCGACAGCTCACACTGTGAAAGTAGCAACACTATCTGGTAAACCAAAGGTGCAGATCCTATTGACCTCCTCTTTATAAGTATGGCGATTATCACAATAATCTGGTGTTCAAAACATAAGCGTAAATGACAATTCAAGCCGATTGTCACTATCAATATGGCTACTTTTCTAGTGATCAGCTGATCACCATCTTTGTAGTCCTTAATAACAACTTGTGTGATGTTCTCTGTAAAGTACTACAGAAAAGTGTTGGTGCTTTAGAATTGTATGTTAACGATAATTAAAAAAATAATACTAATTCGACTTTTGCAAGACCATAGGTGCTTACTGCTGTGATCATAACAATACATAAATACATGCATAATGCAAAAAATAATGATCCTGAGCAATGCAAGACTGACATGCAGGAATTAATGCATCATCCTCTGGCGTGGTAAAACATCCAAAGGTGGCTGCGCATGAAGTTCAGGCCAGATACTATAGCATTGTCTGCATAGGGCTGAGCAGCTCACCCACCTCACCGCACTGCTAAAACTTCATAAAAAAAAAGACCAACAGCCACTCACTTGTCTCAGCTCCCGAGTCTAGCAGCGCTGGCCGTGATGGATGCAGTGACCGGGCCCCACAGTTCTTCCTGTGCTACACGCCGCACTATTTCATCAGCATGCGTTCCGGCGAGAAGCTAATGCGCATGCGCGGCGGCTAACCGGAACCATAGATGGCGGAAACAGAAAAAGCAGCTAGCTGCTCGGTCAGCCATCTTGCTTGTGGTAAAAATAAAATAAAATGGAACTGGAATTTTCTGTACTGTAGTCGTATGGGAATAAGGGCCGTTATATACTTACCTAATGGAATAAAAAAAAATAACTGTCACATAATAGCAGCTTTGTAGTAAATCATGAAGAAATTCACATTCACAGCCCTTCTAGTAAGTGGCCAGCAATATAGGCGTGACAGCTTCCCCTCGCTTGGTCATGTGACGAAGCCCCGCCTTCTCCTCCCTTCTCACATGACCCAGGGCTTCTCTTTTGCTATCTGCTCCCTGTGCTGACAGCAGTGAAGGGGGAGAGTCGTATTAGTGAGCAGCAGAAGCAGCAGCAGAACTGGAAAAAAGATGTCGGGCAAGGATAGGATTGAGGTGTTCCCTTCTCGGATGTACGTATGAGGCTGTCATGTTTTATGTCTATATCTAGTCCTGTTTATTAATAGGAGGATGCTGTTGGTGGCACACAGTATAAACAATGACATAGATCAAGGTTATTATTATTGTAGCTAGTATTTTATGTTTTTTTTTACTCAAAACCATCTTACACAGCCACATTTCTCAGGTAGTTTTGATTAATCAGATGGAATTGCTATGAAATGTAACATCTATATTAGCAGTAGAAAGTCTTCCATTTGATTCTGATTAGTATATGAATGCAGAAGAGTAGTAAATATCTCTTGATCAGGTAGTGGGCTGTTTGGTGGTGCATCATCTTTTTCTGCATCAAATAATGGTAAATTCTGATGTTTTCATCTTTAGTGCAGCAGCATTTTGTTAATTGGGGAAGGATGAGTGGAAGAGCCCTTCTTCAGGAGCTAGATTTTCACCTGAAATGATCACAAGCAGTTGTTTCAAATTTAGACAGTCTAACATTAATTTCTCTCCCCGGCTAATGTGCAAGCATTAATTGAAATGCTGGTTAACAGTGTGAATACAATTCTGACATTTTTCTGTTGAATACTTTTCAAAGAAAAAAATAATGGCAATTATTTCCTCTGGGCACTCAGTTTCCTCGGAAAAACATACAAATAAGTTAATTGGCTTCTACCTAAACTACGATACATACTGTACAACATACATACATACATACATACATACATACATACATACATACGACTATGGTAGGGATTAGATTGTGAGCCCCTCTGAGGGACAGTTAAGTGACAAGACTATATAATCTGTATTGTGCTGTGGATGATGTTGACACTATACAAATAGTAAATAATAATACAAATGTTATTCCTATTAATCTCAGTGCAATGACTCTTCATGGACTTCTTCTTTTTGTAGTGACCTTGTAGTGATATGAAGCATGCTATATTTATTTCCTTTCAACGCATGTTGTCTGACTGTGCTGGTGATCTTGTGTTTCTAAACAAGCTAGATGATACTCGGCCGAAGCTGGTGATGATAATGACCACCTCTGCCAAGAATCTAGTGTGTACAGTAAAGTTAATAGGTGTACAGACCCATGCAATATTGTTAGTGGATTGTGGGTGCTATTGGTGGGCATTCACTTTGATACAAATAAAATTAAAAAAAAAATTGAAATAAAGTTTATTTGACTCTATCTAAAATCCATTTTAAACGAAGGAACGCTTTATTGATTTTTGACTAGTTTATTGATCCTATTTCGATCGAGAGACAGTACTAAATTAGTGGCAGTTTTCCTCTGTTAAATATTCAGCTATGGTAGGTTAATGCAGAATTCGAATAGAACTTGTACTGGGCATAGCACAGTGTTCTCATCATGCTCTTTTTGCCGGGTGCTCCACCGGGCTAGTTTTGGTGAGCACCCGGCTGCCATCGGCTCACCTCCTCCTATGTTGTAAGCAGAGTTGCTCACAGAAGCACCGGCGCCCCATCCGGCTACTATTTCATGCCACCCGGCTGGACAAAAATTCTGGGGGGAAACACTGTGATTATGAAAGTGTCTATGTGTCAAAAGTGTCTAAAGTGTCAAAGTTATTGATTCCTGTTAAATTGTAGGTTGCTGTTAACGTTTCAGATTTTCATCAGCTTGTATTTGTTGACATACTGCTTTAGTGTATACATTGTATACAGTGCCATGTTTGTAGTGACAACTACACGACTCCACAGAAACTTTATAGAGTGTCTGAAATCAAATCATGAAGCTAAAAAGTTCTCCCTGTGCGGATGGTAACAGTTTAGACTGCTTTGCTATTATCAGGTGCTATGTCAAAGTATGTCTTTTCTGGACAATGGGCATAGAACAGCCTTTGTCTCGCTAACACAGTGATCTGCAAACATGGCTCTCCAGCTGTTAAGGAACTACAAGTCCCACAATGCATTTGCCTTTATGAATCATGACTGTGGCTGTTAGACTCCTGCAATGCATTGTGGGACTCATAATTCCTTAACAGCTGGAGAGCCAAGTTTGCAGATCACTTCAAGAAAAGACTTTAGGTGACGGGCTATTTACCGTACATTGGTCTTTTCCTCTTCAACATTTATTATTATTATTATTTATTTATAAAGCACCAACATATTCCGTGGCACTGTACAATGTAAGAAAACAAACAAGGGATACATAATGATACAGACAATGATATACATCAAATATGAACACTGATATATGATACAGCACTGCTGATTACAATTTGATTTAACATGATGACTAAAATGTATAGATGTATAACAGTGTGCAAGCAATTAAATTAATAACATTCCATGACACAAAAGGGTGAGAGCCCTGCCCTTGCGAGCTTACAATCTAAAGGAATGGAATGGAAATAAGAGGTGGGGAAGTATACAGTATATGTACAGGCAGTGCGTAATTAGGTTGTTTAGTGGGTGCATGGCCTAAGCTAGAGAATATGCTTGTCGGAAAAGGTGGGTTTTGAGGGATCGTTTAAAAGATTTCAAAGGTGGGAGAGTGGCGGATGTGTTGTGGAAGGGCATTCCAGAGGAGGGGTGAGGCACGTGAGAAGTCTTGTACACGTGAATGTGAGGAGGTAATTGTAGAAGAGGATAGAAGAAGCTTGTGTGCAGATCTGAGATTGCGGTTGGGTTGGTATCTGGAGACTAGTGAGGAGATGTACAGGGGGGAGAGAGATTGTGGAGAGCTTTGTAGGTTAGGGTTAAGAGTTTGAACTGAATCCTCTCATTAATTGGTAGTCAGTGAAGAGCTTGACAGAGAGGGTCAGCAGAGGAAGAGCGAGAGGAGAGATGAATGAGTCGAGCAGCAGAGTTCAGTACAGAATTGAGCGGTGCTAGTCCGTTAGTTGGAAGTCCACCATACAATATATTGCAATAGTCCAATTAAGATATAATAAGAGCATGTACTAACATTTTGGTTGTGTCATGGGAGAGAAAAGGTCGGATACGTGCTATGTTTTTCAGTTGGAAATGGCAGGAGCTGGTTAGGGAGTTAATGTGAGGAGTAAGAGAGAGAGAGAAGAATCAAATATTACCTCCAAGCACCGTGCTTTGGGAACTGATGTTATAGACGTGTTGTTAACATTTATTGTAATATCAGGCAAAGGGGTGGACAGGGATGGTGGAAAGACTATTAGTTCAGTTTTATTCATATTAAGTTTTAAGAAGCGAAAGGACATGAAAGAGGAAATAGTGGACAGGCAGTCGGGAACCCGTGTGAGGAGGGAGTTAAGGTCTGGGGCCGAGAGGTACAGGTGTGTATCATCTGCATATAGGTGGTATTGGAAACCAAATGAGCTGATTAAGTTACCAAGACCATGCATGTAGATGGAGAAGAGGAGGGGACCGAGAACAGAGCCTTGAGGTGCCCCTACAGACAGAGGATGTGAAGAGGAGGCCTGATCTGAATAAGAAACCGTGAAAGACCTTCCAAAGAGGTAGGAAGATATCCAGGAGAGAGCGGGGTCCTTTATTCCTATAGATGAAAGGATCTGTAGGAGTAGAGTGTGGTCGACAGTGTTGAATGCTGATGAGAGATCTAGAAGGATGAGTATGGAATAATAGCCTTTGGATTTAGCTGTGAGGAGATCATTAGCTACTTTGGTGAGGGCTATTTCTGTGGAGTGGTTTGGCCGGAAGCCAGACTGGAACTGATCAAGCAAGGAATTTGCAGATAAATACTGACTTAGTTCAGCATGAATGTGGTGTTCAAGTAATTTAGATGCAAATGGGAGAAGTGACACTGGGCGGTAGTTAGCAAGTTCGGAAAATGATTGTGGTTCCCGTAGTTTAGCCAATAAAAAGTGTGACAGGAAAAGGGCCTAAGATAATGCTGGGCACACCTGTAGATTGTAATGCGATCTAATAACTTTACCACTTAATGTAATCAGAAAAAAATTCCAGATGAAAATGATGTGGCCAACATAATACTGTAAGAGTGTTGGGGGTATTGGAAAAGAAAGAAGTATGGATTTTTTTTAGGCACATGAAAGAATGGCAATTAGGCTTAAAGGGAACCCGATGTGAAAGGGATAGGGACGCTGACATTTATTCCCTTTTAAACAATACCAATTGCCTGTCTGTCCTGCTGATTCTCCACATCTAATACTTTTAGTCATAGAACCTGCACAAGTATGCAGATCAGATGTTTCTGACAAAAATATGTCAAGATTGTTTTTTTCGGGGGAGGGGAGGGGGGGTGGCGTGCTCGGCTCCGGTGGGCACCCTAAGAACGTCAGTTGCATTACCTGGTGGCCCCTGCACTGGTGTGCTCCTCTGAATGGGAAGGCAGTGTGCTGTCATCTGCAGTAGAAGAATGCTCGCGCATAGCTTTTCACCAGTATGGCCAGGAAGGTCAAAGACGCTATGCGAGCTGCCAATGTGTGCAAAATCACAACAGGAGATGGGGAGGGGGCATGTATTTAAAGAATAAAAAACCAAAAAATGGACACGTAAATATATTGTCACTCTGATAGAAAATGTATGAAAAAGATAAAATGGTACATGTGCAAGTCATAAAAAAATTACATGCACGTACATACATCTGCAATGGCCTCTGCTGTCGCCATGTAAATTTCAAAGACCATAAGTACAGACAAAAGTATACAGCATGGATTAATTTTCCACTTTCTTTTACTGCTTACAATCCTGCAGATGTGAAGCTTTTGAGGGCCACTTCAAATGGTGGTGGGGGGGGGGGGGAATGAATCCATGGGCCTTGTGTTTTACAGTAAAGAAGGAGAAAGATCCGCCCAAACCAGTCCGTTAAAATTCCAAATTTTTTTTTTTTTTTAATTGAAAGATGAACATAAAGGACAGGCAAGTCAGCTCACGCAACAACATATCAGGGCCTTGACACTCGCTCCTTACTCAAGTCCTAAAGGTGGCCACACACCATACTTTTCCAGTGTGAAGCAAGCACTCAGGAGTGGAATAGTTGCTGTGCCCAGACACTCAGTACTCCACACTGTAGTACTCCAATCAGCAATCCGCAGGATAGTCGGCACCATCTATTTGTAATAAAGATCTTTTATTCCATCAATATAAAAGGGAGATACCGAGAGCCCGATATGGTGTAGTATGTATTGGAACCAAGGAGGAATATTGATAGTAAGTAATATACTCACAAACATGGGTTACCATTTAGGCAACCACTGTGTACGCAGGTGGGGAGATTAGACCTGTCCCCACTCAGGAATAAGATGTCGCTCTCTGGAGAAGAAAAGGAGGGTGTAACACCCTTCCACCAAGGGTGGACAACTTGACAAATAGATGTACAGAGGCGCCAAAAGGATAAAAGTATGCTAAAAAGTTTAAAATATTCGGGTGGCGGTGGTGGGCCGTCCACTCCCAAATAGACACGATGCTGTCGTTTGAATTTAAGACAATTTATTTTGGGCTTCATCAGGCATTAAACAAACGGAGTATCACAGCTAGTGGTCCAATATACGCTTGGCACCTCTGTTTTATTCCATCAAGATAGTGTAAAAAGTAATCTATAGCAGCGACAGCCCTGCTGTTTTGGTCTATGCGACCCTTCTCAAGCTGTTCAGCATTACATATCACTGATGTTTAAAACCAACACCCTTATATACTCCTTTCACCTACACACAACCAAGCAGATTGAAATCCAGCAACCAATCAGGAAGAGGAGGGGATTAGGTTTAAAGGACAGGCCTTGTCACACCAGCATGGGAGGTCCGAAATTTGCATATTAAGTGGTGCTGTTCTCTATCAGGTCCGCTGGATGGCCACCTCTTCCTGATTGGTTGCTGGATTTAAATCTGATTGGTTGTGTGTAGGTGGAAGGAGTATATAAGGGTGTTGGTTTTAAACATCAGTGATATGTAATGCTGAACAGCTTGAGAAGGGTCGCATAGACCGAAACAGCAGGGTTGTCGCTGCTACGGATTACTTTTTACACTTGATGGAATAAAAGAGCTTTATTACAAATCGATGGTGCCAACTCTACTGTGGATTGCCCCACACCATACAATTTTTTTTTTAAATATCTGTTCAATTTAAGAATTGCAATGATAAAAATGATTGGAAACTCTGAGAAAATTGCTAGGGTGTGTATATTAATAAATAGATAATTTAACACACATCATACAATCTTTAGAAAAATTTTCAGCATTCCGTATCGATAAAAATCGAAAAAAACGGGAAATCCGATCTGATTTTTTTTTTTTTTTTTTTTATAGTCGAATGAAAAAAAAAGCTTTCTATTTGTTTTGGGAGATCCGATCATATTTATCGAATTGCCATAAAATCGTATCATTTTATTGTATCCTGCGTGGCCACCTTTAGACTAAAGGAGCGAGTGTTAAGCTCCGATACACGTGAGCTGTTTTGCCTGTCCAGTCTGTTCATCTTTCAATAAAAATCAGACTTTTAATGGACTGGTTTGAGCGGATCTTTCTTCTTCTCTACTGTACATGTGGACTGGCTGCCTATGGTCCTGCTCCTGGTCGGTGTGCTGAGCGGTGTTCTTCCCTCTCCACCTTGTGTTTTACACGTGTGGCCTACATGATTTCTGTAGTAGGTCATCGCATTCTTATTCTCCTTTCCCTGTAATTACCATGGCTGGAACCTAGTGCTGTAATTACGGTGCCTCTAGTCCCTTTTCTGCTCTTTGGGGAGGAGGCACAAGTGGCACCCTTTTGTAGGAACTTTCTGGCTAGGAATGTGCGTGTACAGCTTTACTATAGAAATGTGCAGTGATCAGAGTAGATGTGACATCTGCTGCTTCCACACAGATCGCTCATCGTCTCTCTCACTCTCCCATCATGCTATAGATGAAAACTCCCTATTTTGAGTTTCAGAGTGAATGGATGGTGTGACCTACTAAGTTACCCTCACTTTCTGTCTCTAGCAATGCATGAAGATGTGAGGGAATTCAGTACAGATATTGTTGGGTCCATGGGGCTTCAGTGCCTGTTTTTTAGTGAGTCACATCCTGTTACATGTGACACCACAGGAAATGGGGGAAATTTGTCTCAACAAAGATGCAGACAGCAGAAAATCTGAGGAAAAAGTTTTACCCTACTTGCTGCACAACCCAAAGCAAAGGGGGGAAATTGCCTGGAGTTTGATGGCTTGTTGGCCATAGCACAGACAGAGAGAATTAATAGAAATAGGAATGAAGTGCTGGGTGGCTTTACAGAAAGTCTGCAGCCGGCAGATGTAAACACTAGTAGTGTTTATCCACAAACACACTTCTGCCATTTCCAGATCTAACTGGGCAGGGTTGCGTATATCGGCAAGCAAATGGTGGCAGAACCAGTACAGGTGGGTTGTCATATGCAAGGAGTATACATGAAAACATGTATTATTAAATGACCTTTGTAACTTTCCCTGAAATGATACCGTATCTGAGCTGGTGAAATAATTTAGACATGCTCAAATGTTATTGGAGAATACATTTTATACACAGGTTAAAAAAGGCATTCAAATCTTGTTCATATGTTTGTGTAGTCAGGATAGCAAAGTAGATATGGGAAAACCAAGGCAGGCTCAGTAGGAGAGAGATCCCTGGCATTTTTTCAAATACACACACACACAAGGGACTTGCAGCTTTTACTCTAATGCCAGCCCAGTCCCGTTTTTAAATGCATTTTAGGCTCGGCTCACACTGCAAGTAAAACATTCAGTTTATCAGAACTAAATGAAACAGATCCAACAGATCGGTCCGTTAAGACAAATGGAACGCAAGATTGTGCAGTACGTGTTTTTTTGTGGATCAATTGGACAAAGTGAATGCAAACAGAGGTCAACCTAGTCAAAGCTAGGCTATGAGACTGGGTGGTTCCTGTTCTCACTAGGCTACTCGCCGCAAACGTTTCGCAAAATACTCACCTGCTGCCTTCCACTCTGGTCATCTGCTGCTGGCGCCATCTGTTTGGGTCCCTGCACCAAAGAACCGCTGGGTATACCGATCCCAGGTCCACAGAAGAATAGTGTGAATCCAGCCTTATAGAGCTTTATACTAAATCAGTATTGTCCCCAGAATTTTTTTTCCAGCCAGGTGGGTAAGATCACACTGGGAGGCGGGAAATGCTGGGTGCTACAGGGTGATGCTACTGGGGTGGAGAAAGACGTTAACGCTGGCTGCTATTAAAGGGGAACTGAAGTGAGAAGAATATGGAGGCAGCCATATTTATTTCCTGTTAAACAATACACATTCCGTATATAGGGAAACAAAAGAAGTAATGATAATATCCTCTCAGGTGTGCCACAACACCTACATAGACTTTATACTAATAAAAAGGATATATATAGCAAAAAACTGAAGAAACTTGAAGAGTTTATATGCAAAAATACAAAAGATTTTTATTGAAGACAACACTTGTGCAAAAATATTCATAAAAAGTATCCGTCAGGGAACATTTTCCATAGCAAAGAATGGCAAAAATGCATCAGTTGTTAACATCAAGATTAGTGCAGTTGTGCAAATTGAGGCGACAACGTCGACTTGTTTCGGGATAAACCTTTCATCAGGCCTCCACAAATAGAGACAAATCTGTATAGTTAACACATGTTCTTAATAAACATCTGGACAACATCAAGTCAGGTATAACCACTTATCCAATTTTCAAACACAGGAACCGCACAAGGCAGGAGCTGGAGAGGAATGGCCATTCCTCTCCAGCTCCTGCCTTGTGCGGTTCCTGTGTTTGAAAATTGGATGAGTGGTTATACCTGACTTGATGTTGTCCAGATGTTTATTAAGAACATGTGTTAACTATACAGATTTGTCTCTATTTGTGGAGGCCTGATGAAGGGTTTATCCCGAAACAAGTCGACGTTGTCGCCTCAATTTGCACAACTGCACTAATCTTGATGTTAACAACTGATGCATTTTTGCCATTCTTTGCTATGGAAAATGTTCCCTGACGGATACTTTTTATGAATATTTTTGCACAAGTGTTGTCTTCAATAAAAATCTTTTGTATTTTTGCATATAAACTCTTCAAGTTTCTTCAGTTTTTTGCTATATATATCCTTTTTATTAGTATAAAAACAATACACATTGCCTGGCAGCCCTGTTGATCTATGCAATTACATTTTTCTCCTAAGTTTTCTACAAGGAGATAATTTTTCATCTTCTGTTCAAAATCATTTTCAATAATCTTGTGTTTTTGAATAACTTTTCTGCATTCTACAGTTGAAAAAATATCAAAAGTAGGTGTAGAAGTACAGTCAAAATTACTGAGTATTATCTTGCTTGCTGGTGGCTTAAAGGGAAGGTCCGAGCTATTAAAAAAAAAAAATCTACTTACCCGGGGCTTCCTCCAGCCCCTAGCAGCTGATCTGTCCCACTCCGCAGCTCCACTCTCAGCCGTTGTCTCCCGGTGCTGAGGACGACCTCTTGAGGTTGTTCTCTACTGCGCCTGCGTGAGCACTTCTGTCAATCAAGTCTACGTGGCCGGATTGTACTGCGCAGGTGCAGTAGTTCTACGCCACGCTCTGGACAACGTGGATTTGATTGACAGCGGTGCAGTAGAGGACGACCTGGCAAGGCGCCGTCCGGTCCGAGAGAGCCAGCGGCAGAGAGTGAAGCTGTGGCGTGGGACAGATCAGCTGCTAGGGGATGGAGGAAGCCCCGGGTAAGTAGATTTCAATTTTTTTTAATAGCTTGGATGTGTCCTTTTAAAGGGTATTTTATTTCTAAGGTGTGAAATTATCACCTAGAAGAAAACTTAGGAGAAAAAGTGAATAGCATATGGGCCTATGTATGTTATTTAACAAAAAAAACAAAAACTTTTTTTTCCACAGAAAGTGTTAGGCATAAGTCCTGTAAAACCATGTTCTATAATATACGTACAAAAGTGCCATAACTAGGGCTTCAAAGCAACAAACATAGCTAAATAAAAACAACTTTTCCTTGGAAAACATATGCAAACTTCATCCACCACCACACCTTATTAAAGCAAGATATACTCTTCTGGCATTAGGCTTTGAAAGCATTTTAACGGGTCTACCAGTTTGTGTGACTTAGGCCTAAAATCTTTTGCACCTGTTCTGCCAGGGCCGCTGATATGAAGCCCTTAGTTATGTGCAGCACTTTAGCCAAGACTGTGCACTGATCTATTAACTGTTTACAGTAACATTCTTTTTCACTTTCCCCTTAAGGGCCCAGACCATCATGAAAGCTCGGCTGAAAGGGGCCCAGACAGGTCGTAACCTTCTGAAGAAGAAGTCTGATGCCTTAACCATGCGTTTCCGACAGATACTTAAAAAAATCATTGAGGTATGACTTCTAAAAAGTTGTAACTTGTTTTTACAGTTCATTTGCATAGTTTACCATCACATCTGAGCATCTATTGCCCATATCATTGTACTAGAGTAAGTTACAGTATTTGGGCTATATCTGTGATGTTCCCCATGGCATTTTTAACTATTAGTGTACAACTAAAAATGAATATGATTTCTCAAGGGCTACTAATTGCACATAAAGGCTGCTCTACATCTAGCGATGATGGGCAGATTTGACTAAGAGTCAAATCTCTCACTAATTGAATCTGATCAGAGCAATCTGTTGGCTGCCAATACACCACAGGGGCGATTCCCGATCAATTTCATGCTGAAATCAATCCGGAATCATCCTTGTGGTGCCACATCCACCACCTCACCGGCCCGACGCTGTCTGCCCTAATGGTCAATGTATATCTATGGTCATCTAAAGCTATGAAGCCACAACCTAGGTAGCAGTTGTGGTGTTTTGGGATTGTAACAAAAGTCAGTCTTCAGCTTCGGACAGAACAAAATTTTCCTGCCCTTCTTTGTTAAAGTGTAACTGTCGGGCATAAAATAAAAAATCAATTCTTTATTTTTATCTGGTAAACCAGTAATAAGGATGCTAACCAGGCAATCCAAAAGTTAAAATCTCTATTACTTTTCTTGTTTATAAATGATCATTCCCCAGTTTACCTGACTCTTATTTGGTACGTTGCCACACAAAGGAAGTTGCAGGGCAGGCTAAGTTGTCTTTTTTTTTTTTTTTTTTTTTTTTTTTTTTTTTGCTTCTTTATTCCCCCTCAGACTTAACTATTGTACAGAAGCAAAAACAAAAAAGGACAACCCAGCATGCCCTACAACTTCCTTTTTGCGGCAACGTACCAAATAAGAGTCAGGTAAACTGGGGAATGATCATTTATCAACAAGAAAAGTAATAGTGATTTTAACTTTTGGATTGCCTGATTAGCATCCTTATTACTTGTTTACCAGATAAAAATAAAGAATTGATTTTATGCCCGACAGTTACTCTTTAAACACAGTCGTAAAACATTACTGGCTTCAGATGACTGCTTTATACGAAGATGCACTACATTTTACAGACCTTCTGGTCCTTCATTAGATGTATGGTGCACAGGGTAATGACTTGTCACACTCAGGAAATGACATCACACATTGTTAGATTTTCTGCAGAATGCACAATATTATGTGTGAGCAGCAGTGCCCAGTTTCGACAGTCTTCCTAGTAATTTTTTCTGTATGACAAACTGAAGTCCTTACGCATTTTGCATCTTTCTACAGTAAAGAGATCTGAAGGCTCTAATTTACTCATTGCATTATTACTTTAATCCTGCAGTATTGTTTGTTATAATATTTGTGAGAGTCTGTACCTTATTTTCATAAATGTATATATTGCAGACTAAAATGCTGATGGGAGAGGTTATGAGGGAAGCTGCTTTCTCACTTGCTGAAGCTAAATTCACAGCAGGGGATTTCAGGTGAGTAATGTAATGGATAATGTAACAGTACTGTAACATCAATGATACATATTTGTGTGTTAAATATTGGCTATGACTCTTCCTAGGCTTGAGATGGGAATTTTGGTCTGCTGTATATATTTCACTTTAGCTACTGAAAAATTCATTTTGCATAAAAGCAGTTGAATAAATTTACCATCCCTACTTAATTAAAAGCCTATAAGTCTGACTCACTAAATAAAAGTATAGGGGTCGACTTATACTTGAGTCATGAGCAACTCTTGAGCACACTGAGTAATATGTATACTATTAGTGACATTCCCATTTGCAGCAATTTACCCAGCGGTAAGTGATACTTTCTTGATAAAGGAAATGCCAAGAAAACACGAGTCTGAAAGTCCTGGCCACAAAAATGTAACAAGTGAAGGGAAGTGGATAATTGCTGCACTTGGGGGCCTGGAGGAGTGTTGAATGAGGGTCGAATATTGGAGTAGACTTATACATGCGGTCGACTTCTATTTGAGTACATGCGCTATCAGGCTTCAGCATAACTTTACCACAATACAGATTGATCCACGTTGTGCCCCCAGTGACAGTCATTCTTAATCATTCCTTTCATTAAAGTCAGTGACTTCCTTCCCAATCCTTCTACTAACCTCATAATAAATAGATTTAGACCACCCAGTGGTCCCCAACCCCCAGAAAAGACAAGGATCCACATGGAGTCTAAATGGCTACTTGAGTCAGTTTTAAAATGTCTTAAATTAATGCTCTGGACTGTAATGCAATAATTGCTTTATGGATTTTAATCTGATTTAACAGTATTGGTATATCACTGCTGGTATTTATACTGAGAAATTGCTCATCGCTAGCCTGTACCTCTCTGTATTCAGTGCATAGAAGAAAACAACAGGAATGATGAGAAGTTGTGAAGGATAATTTACTAGAGTGCATGGTGGTAGCAGCAATGGGAACATTTTATACAGCACGTTTTCAAATAGGATTGAACACATTGCAGTTAGTTTACTATCAGTATAGACAAAGAGAGCGAGGCTGTACTGTACAAACTGGAGGTGCTATGCCAGTATTATAAAATGGGGGTACAATTATTAAAGGTTAATAATTTTAAGACCTTTTTCAGAAAATGTTTCACTAACATCCATAACCCATCAAGAGTGCTGCTGTATCCCTGTTCTCAGAATCTGGTTTAAAAAAAGAAAAAAAAAATTATGATCTCTGTGTATTTGCTACTTGGCTTTACATCACCATGTTGTTCAGACTGCAGACTAGTGGGACATTAAGAGACTCCCTTTAAGATTTGACATCAGCTAATCAAGGAACACGCACAGGAATAACAAGCTCTGCCACAAAGTGCCATCATGGAACTAGGAAAATCCTTGTGTCTGGAATTACCAATCAACTATAAGTCTAGAAATGTAGGTCTTTCTCGCTAAATAAAAGTAAAGGGGTCAACATGTACACGAGTCAGACCTAAAATTCAGACTCGTAGGTAAGCGGTTGGGGTGGGGGCGAACCTCTCGCTCAAGCTTTGCAGGGCGAACAGTGACCAGCATGCTTTATTACCCCCTTCCCACTGTCACTTTTTGCTTGGAAAAGCACTACATCATATAGCTTACTTTTGATATGAGGAGGTTTTAGAGACATCCACTGCCTGTGAGACACTCACATTTTTACTAACCAATGGCTGCAACACTGAGTAATCTGTTTACTATTATGCCTGGTACACACCATGAAATTTCATGTCTGAAAGTCATGGCCACAATTAACAAGGAAAGGGCAGGGAAGAAGCTACTGGGCTGCAGTGTTTACGAAGGGGGGGTATTGGATCTTTATCCAGTGCAGTCATTAAAGAGAACCCGAGGTGGGTTTGTGAAATCATATTAGGACACAAAGGCATGTTCTGTATATAATGACCAGCCTCTGTATCCTTTCCTTATGTGTCCAGCCCCCTCCGCGCTCTGCTGTCCCCCATCTTAAAAAAAAAACAAAAAACAGCGCCAGGCTAGTGACACGCAGATAGTCCCTAGCCTGCTATTTACCTCTGCTTGTCAGTCACCGTCGCTCCCCCGACTCTTGTATAGCGGGGCTCCCCGACTGTGTCCCTTCCCTCCCCGCCTCTGTAAGCCAATTGGAAGAAGCTACAGGCCATGCTATACAGGAGGCAAGGGAGCGCGGTGACTGACAAGTAGAGGTAAATAGCAGGCTTGCGATATACCTCTACTTGTCAGTAGACAAGCTATCTAGCCTGGTGCTTTTTTTTTTTTTTTTTTTTTTTGCTTTCTTCAATAACGAGACACAGCAAAGGCGGGGTGGGGGGGGGGGGGGGGCTGAACGCACAATGAAAGGACACAGAGGCTGGTCATTGTATACAGAACATGCCTCTGTGTCCTAATATGATTTCACAAATCCACCTCTGGTCTTTAGTCCCTCCTGGTCCCCAAGTGCAGCTATTACCTTTGCTGGGTAGATTTATACTTGAGCCAGTACAAAAATGCAACGGCTGCCAGGGGCTGGAGGAAACCCTGGGTAAGTGGATCTCGGACATTCCCTTTTAAGTGGGTCAAATATTGGATTCAATTTTTAGATTGCCTTATATTTTAGGATATACAAATAGACTTTAATACCCTGTACATGGAAGTATCAATGACAAAGATAGAATTTTGCTTGATGTGGCTGTCTTAATTATTACTTTTGATGATCTCATTATTTTCATCATTCTAACACTTTATTTCTCTCAAACAGTACCACTGTTATCCAAAACGTGAACAAAGCACAAGTAAAGGTTAGAGCAAAGAGAGACAACGTAGCAGGTAATTAGCTCGTAAAGTATAAACGGCACATGTCATATTTCATATCACACCTCCAAAACAGTTAAGTGGATTGCTATAAATATGCTTCTCTTGCATTTTAAAAAAAATATTTGGGACTTTTTGGCTGTTATGTGGCTCCTTTTGCTTATCTAGATATTAGACTGACTATTTTTGAAGAGAATCGGACTGCGAACGACCGAAGTTTGCGCGAATAAGTTCGTGTGCGAACTGTTCGGGCCTTCTCTAGTGGCAGCATGATTATAGATTTTTATGTTGACACCTATTGCTCTAGAAACATGGTGTTATTGGTACTGCAAGCCGAGGTAACATCAGAAACCATCACTAATGACATTCTCAGTCTGCAGTAAGCATCACAGCCTTAAGTCTATGTAACACAGATGCTTCTCATTCATGCAACATGATCACTTGGAGAAAATTGCCTCAATGAATTTTGCATTGGCAGTAGAGCATTTCTAAGCTATGCCCCGCTATTTCCCTAGCTAGAGCACTGCTGGCATGTCTTCATTACTGTTGGCAGAGTGCAGAGAGTCCATGCGCTAGGAATTGCTCATACTGTATGACATAGGTGTTTGAGCACAGGCAACGATTTCTGTTTGTTTGCTTATAGACCTGGGTCACATCAAACCAAAAGTTAGTAAATTTGCAATCTTTTCATTGTAGAGGTGCACTCAAACCCACACCTAAAATGTCATTCTTTTATGATATTGTGACTTCATTCTTGTTACGTCGGAAGCAGAGGTATCTATGTGGTATCCAAAGATGAGAAATCAGAGGAGTGGGGGGAAGATGTGAACATGAATGGGTGTATATAGCAACTTAAAGCACAAAACCCAAACATTAGAAGGGGTGGTGTTAGCACATTGGAAAGGTAAAAGGTTTCACATTAGATGGAATTCTTACTGGAGTACAGGGAACAGTGTTAGGGGTTAAGATGAGTTGACCAGTATGGAATAAATAAAGTGATGTGGAGATCAGGAGAGGTATAGAGCTGAGGGTGAGGTGATGAGAGGCGGAAGGGCTACAGTAGCATGGCATACGTTTCCTGAAATGATACAATGGTAAAGCACACTTTTCTTACTTCCCAAGCACATACACATGAAGCCTATAACGCATTGTTTCTTTCTGCAGGTGTAACACTACCAGTGTTTGAACACTACCAAGAAGGCGGAGACAGTAAGTATGGATGCAGCACTTTCATGCTCTACCAATGTTGACCACCTTTTCCGTGCTTGTGTGTAAATGTGTTTTTTATATTCATATTCCCAGTTTTATTTCCTGCAGTATATCCTTATTCTTTCGGATTTATCAATGTGGGTGCAAGTATACACAGCTGTTTATACGCATTTAGTACATCAGCATTGCTTGTACAGGAGTGGGAAAAGCTTCTTCCTGCTGCTGTTAATACAATTTATTGAATTGGCAGCACTGAAGTAGTGATGACTGGTTTCTTGGAGGAAAGTGTAAAGCAGATGCACAGACCACTTCCTGCTTTACACCATGCTGAGATGCCTGTCTACACAGCATTAATAAATGTGGTCCATTAGCACCAACTGGCTGAGGTGCTGCTCCTCACACTCATGCTCCGCTGATCAGTGTTGTATTTGTGCAGTGATGTTACTTGGCTTATAACCTGCTCTGTCTCGCTGTGTTTTACAGGTTATGAGTTAACTGGTCTTGCCAGGGGTGGTGAGCAGCTGGCTAAACTGAAGAGAAACTATGCAAAGGCTGTGGAGCTGCTTGTAGAACTGGCCTCCTTGCAGGTATATGATGCATGAATGGGAGAACGTGTTCTGTGAAACAATAGCCATTCATCAGTCACTTTTTTGGCATTTGTTTTCTAGTTTCATGATTTTCCTATAATGTATTTGGTGCTAAAACATGATGTGACCGAGTAGTGAGAGGGATATGGTCATACCCGTCCTAAGCACTGACCATTGCATGGCTGTCCTGCTGATCCTGTGCCTGGTATACATTAAGTCACACTCCTGAAAACAAGTACGCAGATCAGTAAATTGACCACTCTGGCCCCATACTCCTTTCAGATCTCAGAATAAGATGTTACTGAAGCCAGACAATTCTGTGAAGACAGCCAGGCAATAGGCATAGTTTATAACAAAAGAAATATGGCAGCCTCCACATCCCTCTCATTACAGGGTCTCTTTAAATTATTTAAAGCCTCACTGCTTTATCACATTTCAGTGCCGACAGATGGAGTTTAGCATCACATATTGCCAAGATGAATTTAGTGGTCTTAAAATGGCATAAAGGAAGTACTTACTGTAAATGAAGGTGGCCATTCGTCACTGATAGTGTCAATAGAGTATTATCATGCTGTACTGATAAATGATATTGCTTCATTGTATTGTATTCTCTAACCTAACTATCTGGCCAGGCAGGAAACGCAGCAGCATTCAGATCTTCCTCTTCCAGTCAGAAACTCAGCAAATTACTTTTTTACTACAGAATACCCAGAGAGCTGGTGGTGACCCAGAACCACTAGGAAAGTAAAGGGGCTAAAAGAGACCAAAAAAAGCAATACTCAGTGTAAGTTGCCTTCTTAAAACAGATGGTATTTGTGATAACTCATTTTTAAGTTAGTGATTGTGGTTTCCCATGATGCATCACTCCTTAAAATGCATTTCTTTATGCCCCTGAAGCCAGGCTCGCATTCAGAGCTGCTGGTGTACATGCAAGCCTAGAACCTTTACATTTTACAGAGCCACATCAACCCAACATGCATACAGCCTGCTTCGGACTTTTGGTTATCATCAGTGTTTGGCAGGGATTCATGTGGCACTATGGTATAGGGCTTGAGCCCAGATCGCTCATGGTGACACAGAACCACTAGGAAACTACAGGGGGCTAAAAGACCGAAAAGCTCTCCTACTAAAAAGCAACACTGAGTGTAATTTGCCTTCTTAAAACAGCAAGTATTGGCATTAATTCAACCCCTATCTCATACAGCCATATCAATTCCTGCCATACACTGATCGGGACCAAAAAGTCAGAAACAGGCTGTCTGCATGTTGGCTCTGTAAATTGTATAAGCCATACACTTGCTATACACCAGCGGTACTGCATGTGAGCCTGGCTTCAGGGGTAAACAGAGATAATGGGCCATAAGCAATTCACTTTTTCTCTTGAGTGTTCTCCTAGGTGATATCTTCACAACTTGCCACAAAAAATACTTTTTGTACGTGTTTGTCACACCTGTTCTTGTGACTCCCCAACAGTACATGTTTTTCAGGCAACCTCATCTATGCACAGGTGGGGTAATTGATGTCTCAGCTTGGTAAATTCCATGTAGCTGAGAGACTAGTTACTCCACCTGTGCATAGGGGAGGTTTCCTGCAAAACGTGCACCGTTAGGGAGTCACGAGGACAGAAACCCTGCACTAACATACAAGACAATTGCAAAGTGCTGAAAATATGTTTTAAATACAAGATTAAACATTATCTTCCAGGAGAAAACTCTGGAGAAAAGTGAATTGCATATGGCCCTTTGTGCATATTCAGGAGTGATGCATCATGGGAAACCATAGTTGCTCACTTGAAGCTGAATTATTGCAAACTCCTTATGTTTTACTTTTTATTAAGGATGCAATTTCTAAAATTGCAGCGAATAAACTATCACAATCAAAGAAAAGTACACCTTGTGTTTCATATGCAGGATGAGGACAGTGAGTCCAATCGGTTCCTATTCAGCTCTGATTAGAGTGAGTGGTTCCTTAACAGTTCATAAAGATGTGGAAAATCAGTGTTCCTCTCTCAGAAGTTCTAAATATCCCTCCACCAACAAACGCCCGATGGACAGGGGCGGAGCAATAGGGGGTGCCGAGGTAGCAACCGCATTGGGGCCAGAGGAGCCCTCCCTCAACTGCAGTATTAGCTCTCTATTGGTCTTGTGCTCATAATAATCCCTTCTATAGATACTTTGAATAGTGCTAATCATTAACAAGCTGTTCCCCATCCCCTGCTTGCACCCTCTGACACTGTAGTTTCCATTGGCAGGTTTTGGTGCAACGTATCAACTGTTATGTATAGAGTGCTTGGGGGGCCCCATAGTAAAACTTGCATAAGGTCTCACAGCTCCTTAGCTACGCCACTGCCGATGGTCAATGACTCATCAAGCCAGATGGAGCTCTGTCACAGTGGCCTGACACACCTGTAGGGTATTAGTGGCTCCCCTCACCTTTTTTGATTTTTCATTCTGTGTGCTATCTTCTCAGTGTCCAGCAACGTCCGTTTACATTAAAGCAATAACACTGCTCATAGCATATGTTCAATAAAACGATACATTTAGTCACAAAATGCACTTGCATTTAAAAGACACAAAGTGAGACGCTTCCAGCGGCATCACCTATTCAGGAACCTTTTACTGAGGTCTTGCAGTGGCAGGAATGGAGAACGTGGGACAGAGGGGGAGTTTACTTCTTAATGGTCATCCCAGGAGACAATACTGGGAGAGCCTGCTTCCAAAACTCTACACCCTAAAAATCGTGTCCTTTAAGCGTGAGTGCATTTGGTTTATAGATGTTTAGTTTTATGGAACATATCATGCTATGAGCAGTCTTATTGCTTTGAGGTAAACTGACTTAGCTGGAGGAGGAGGGATCAGTAAGGCGAGGAGAGCCACTAATTCCCCGCAGGCATGTTAGACCATTGTGATAGTGCTCCAGCTGACCTGGTGATGAGTCGTCCATCTGGGGTTTCTTGCTGAAGAGGTATTTGAAAACTCTAATAAGAACTGATTTTCCACATCTTTATGAATTTTTACTAAGAAGCTAACTTATAATGTGAAGTTATTGATGTCCCTGTTGCATTAGAACATTTTGCAGCATGTCTCAAAGAAAAGTCAGTACATTTATATTTTTACATGGCTACAGTGTGTGAATATCCATATAGAAAAAATGTTGCTTACTTCTACTTCCTCAGCTTGTGCAGTATGATGATGATCAGCTGCATAGAGGAGCTTGGAGGGGTCACTAAGGAACAGTCTGCTGAGGTACAATGTATATGTATTGCGGGTTCTGGTAAATGAGACAGACCGGTCTTCATACAGCTAAACTGCCATTTTAAAATCCCAAACAGTCCAATATTTAGGCTAATTTCAGGTGTCTTGCAAATACATACTGGGATGTGTTAAGATGTACGTCAGCATATTTTGTGGCGCTGTACAGATAAATATTATACAAACAAGGACAGGTTAAACACGAGACAATTTACACAGTGCTGGGTTCAACATTTGTTTAGCATTTTTTTTTTTTTCATTCTGGACCATGGTATGTTCACACCATGGGCTTGCTTCACTAAACCGTGATAACTAATATCACGGCTGCGCTATTTCATGCAAATGCGTGTGGAAACGCGCACAAAAACACTAGCGCGGCCGTGATATGAGTTATCAAGGGTTAGTGAATCAAGCCCTATATGTGTTGCTGTGCATTATAATCACAATGTATACAATGGGCGCATTCATATATGTGCCTCTGTAGTGTGTCAATTCTGTCATAAGAACACAAGCTGAGCTCTGCCCTACCAGACACTACGCGTGTCACACCCATGCCACAAATGGATGGTGACGTCATTGTGTGACATGTAGGCTTCTGGTAGAGGCTGTCTTTGAAGTCCGTTGCACCACATTTGCAGCACAACAGGTCCAGTTTGAACTTGGGAAAAAAAGGCTGCCAGATCTTTGATGCAATGAAAAATCAGTGCTTCTGAACTGATTAGAAGCCTCTCCCATTCACTTTAAAGATGAACTGTACTCAAAATAATATAGTTGCATATATATAGATAGATAGATTTAGTCAGTTTGCTAATTTTTAAATCTTTTCCTCATCCTGATTTACATTCTGAGATTTATCATAGGAGGCGACATCTTTAGTCCTGTCGGGTGATCTCTGCAGAATGTGTGTTTACTGAGAGTCCTAAAGCCAGTACAAAATATATGCCTGGTCTCCCAGAATGCTTGGGGGGAAGGGATTCCTCATAATAAACAATCTGGGCTAAGCAGTGATGGATTAAGATGAAATGGGACCTTAGGCAGGTAGTAGCTGTGGCTCCCCCTTATGGTCCTTTTGGTAATCTGAGGTGGAGAGGGGTCAGAGAAGGTGGCAGATGAATTATCCTCAAACCAGGATAATTATCATAAGTGGGAATCCTGAATAATTTACTGCATTCTACTATATGTCACTACAGCACCTCTTTAGTTATAGTGTCTGAGCCGAAAATTACTCCCAAAGGCACAGAGCCTTAGGTCCCATTTACACTCGGGCGATCCGCGGCCGTTTACCACTAATTGTCTGCGATCCGTAGTGCTTTTTAAAGTGCTAGTGCAAGTAAAAGTATATGGCAGTGATCTCACTGCCACTATTGCCGGCAATTCGCGATTAGCATGAAATATAAATGTAGTGCATGCTGCGATTTTTGAGCGAACGTGATTCTAATGTCAAACGCGAATCACAATTGCTCAAACGCCAAAAAGTACAGTGAAAAATAAACGATTACCGCTCAAACACTAATCGCTGGTAATTCCTGTATTCTGGCTTTAGTGTGTTTCAAACAGGGAAAGTTGTGAATTAAAAGTACTGCTTCTGTAAACCTAGTGTAAAGTAGTTTACTTTAGGGATTACCACTGAAAACCAAAGGACACCCGTGACCAGTGAGAGTGGCATACAGAAAGGATTCTTGGCTGTAAGGCTATGAGATTGCGGACACAGTGACTTGCGTTATTTACTCTCTGTGTCTCCTGGATTACTAAGGTTCTTTGATGTAAATACAGAGTATTGCAGAAGCTAACAAAGTAAATGACAGTGGCCTATAATAAATCTCAGTGATGACACCTCTGATATTTTCTCACTCTCATGCAGACTTCTTTTGTGACCCTGGATGAAGCTATTAAAATCACAAACAGGCGTGTGAATGCCATAGAACATGGTAAGTAAATAGAGAGATACTCTAAATGACAAATGACCCGTGTACAATGCTGAAGGATTCCCTTTTTTTTTTTTTTTCTTCTAAGGAACTGGTTTATAGTAAACGTGAAGCAATTAAAATAAAGAAATTAAAAACATGATATGCTCATCCATGGAGAAGGAGGGCTCTGGATCCTATAGAGCCTTCCTGGTCCTCTCACAGGGTCCTTATGCTAGCACTGTCACTCCCACCCACCACCAACTGATTGCATATGCCTATTAGGATTCTCAGGAGGCTTTGAAAGCACCCGTAGCCCTGTGTTCTTCTGAAGCCAGAGGGCAGCATACAGTACGGAGTACTGTGCTTCCGAAGCTTCCAGATGGCTCCCAGAGGCGGTAAATTTCAACCGAGGACAGCACTGGAACAATAACAGCATGAGATGAACTGGAAGGCTCTATAGGATCCAGAGCCTCTTGCGGTGTTAGCAGTAGCAATGTATACAAGCTGTGTGTCCTAACATCCCAGCCTACAGGCACAAACTGAAGAAGGATTATTAGCCGGAAGCTTACTCTTTTTTTTTTCTTTTAAAGTTAGTAAATAAAACTGTTATCTTTATACAAAACTTCTTGCATAATACTGTACATAGTGAGTCTGGACAACCTCTTCTCCCCACCAACAGAGCTCTCTGTTGGTGGGGTCTGATCGCTCCACAGTTGTTTATTTTTTTATTTTTATTTTTTTATTTTTTTTTTATAAAAGTTTTTTTATGTCTTCCCTTGCTCCCTCCCTCCCCCCGCCAGCCAATCAGGGTGATCAGCTGTCATAGGCTTCAACCTATGACAGCCAATCACTGTGCAGCCTCAGGATACAGGGGATACGGCTGTCCCCAGTATCAGTTTATTTTCATAACAAGTCACACGGCTGTCCCCAGTACAGCGCTGCTGCTGATCACAGCGATGTACATGTAAATAGACGGCGCCGTCTAACAGTCTCCTAAACTCTGAGACTGAAGAGGGGGTGGGGCTCCGCCCCCAAACAGGAGGTGCGCACGCAGCCTGCGCGCGATCTACAAAATGCAGCCCCAGGACTTGACGCCAATTGGCGCTAGGCGGTCCTGGGGCTGTCGCCGCGACCACGCCGCGTGGGGCGGTCTTCAAGTAGTTAAACACAAGTGCAAAGTTGAAAAGCTCTCAAAACTTGTTTTGCTTTAATAGGGGTTTTTTATTAGGGATACATATGCAGTATGCAGCATGTAATCACAAAACCAACATACGCTAACCAAACACAGACCCAAACTGTCACCTAGGGGGTTAAAGTCCCGAACCCTGCAGGTAATAGTCCTCATATGCGTGTGTGAGGCTTAAAAGTGCAGGAAATGGATTTCAAAAAAGTTCAAGATTTGTCTGTGTGATAAATGAAAAACCTTAAAAACTGGTTATCATTCAACTGTTTTTTTTGTTGTTGTTTTTTTACATTTAGATGCAAAATAAGACACTGGTATTCCAGGAAAGTCCTATTTAGATTTAGGGTAATAGATACTGGCCCAGATGCAATTCACTTTTTCTCCTGATTTTTTTTCCAAGGTGATATTTTCACAATTTATAAATACAATGCCTTTTAAATCAACAGCAAGCAAACAAATACTCCAAAATCACTTTGACAATGCTTTTTCACCTACTTTTTGGTACCTTTTCCATTGCAAAGTGCTAAAAAGTTACTTTAAATCAAAGATGAAAAATGATCTCCTAGCAGAAAACTCAGGAGAAATAGTAAATTGCATATGGGCCACTGTTTATCTCATCCGTTTATTTTCATAACAAGTTTGCTTTAATGTTATGACTGCCCATACAAGTGCGGAAGGGAAAATGTCATAAGGTAGGGAAGGGGTTAAAGGGGATGTTTGGGCTGGGAATTAAGGATGTAGGAAGAGGAGAGCTGATGGGATGGTAGGAAATGGATTCCAAGGCGTGTTGGTAACGAGGTACATATGTACAATATATGTGGAACTTACATGTGATTTTTTTTTTTTCTTTCCTCTTTCTCCAGTCATTATTCCTAAAATTGAGCGAACCCTTTCATACATTATTACTGAACTGGATGAGCGTGAGCGAGAAGAGTTCTACAGGTAAAGCCAGATACTGTCCACAGACCTTTTTTATCTAATCATTGAAGCTGCATTTGATATATAATGCCATTTATCGGATATTCAGTGTGATCATTTAGCAGAGTAGACAATGGGGTGTAGAAAGGTCATACATTTAAAAGGGGCGCTCTGTAAAATGAGTGTGTGGAAATACAGATAGAATATCAGCAGTTATTCCCCACCACTGCACTCCTATTCCCACACGAACCAATCCCCTACCAATACCTTACACTAACCTCTCACCTATCTACACCTAACACTAACCTCTGCAGCTAATGTAGTCAAAACCGGCAAGGACCATTGCCACTATTTGCAGCCATTCATAGCTGCTGTCACTGCTGCAATTCGGCCAGTGTTCGGCTATAATAGTTGATCTCCTGGGCAGAGCCGGTTTTAGACAGGCACATATGAGGGGGCAGTCAGAAATGTGAAGGGGGCGTCATATCTGAGAACATTTTAGGTAGATACCGTAGTGCGCCGCGCGTGGTCATGATGTCATGTGGGTGGGGCTAACTAATGTAGTTATACCAGCTAATGTAGTTACATAAAAAAAATAGTAAAAGTAAATGCACATAATGACAGACAGCGTTTCCCCAGTAAATGCACATAAGAGACAGCGTTTCACTAGTAAATGCACATGATGACAGACGGCCAGTGTCCCCAGTATATGTAGCCAGGTCTATAGGTGTCCCCAGTATAGTGTATATATAGCCAGGTGTATAGCTGTCCCCAGTATAGTATAGGTAGCCAGGTGTATAGCTGTCCCCAGTATATGTAGCCAGGTGTATAGCTGTCCCCAGTATAGTATAGGTAGCCAGGTGTATAGCTGTCCCCAGTATATGTAGCCAGGTGTATAGCTGTCCCCAGGACTACCAGGACTTAAGAATTAGAGGCCTAAAATTCTTGAAAAAAAAATGTACTGCTTTTAGACCCTTAAATCCAGACAGAAATGCACTGCCAGGGAGGTTAACGGGAACCAGAGACAAGCGTATTTTAAAAATGAAAAAAAGATGTTATACATACCTGGGGCTTCCTCCAGCCCCATAACCACTTGAGGACCACAGTGTTAAACCCCCCTAAAGACCAGGCTGTTTTTTCTGTAATTGGCCACTGCAGCTTTAAGGCCAAGCTGCAGGGCCGCACAACACAACAGAGGAGTGATTCCCCCCCCCCCCCCCCTTTTTTCCTCCCACCAACAGAGCTCTCTGTTGGTGGGGTCTGATAGTACTTTTTACTATTTATTTATTTTTTAAAACCCTTCCACCCCCCAGCCGGCCAATCCTGTACATGTAAATAGACGGCGATCGCCGCTCGGGGACTGAAGAGGGGGCGGAGCTCTGCCCCCCCCCCCCCCCCCCTTCCCGAGCAGGAGATGCGCACGATCTCCTGCAAACTGCAGCCCCAGGACTTGACGCCAATCGGCGTTAGGCGGTCCTGGGGCTGCCGCCGCGCCCATGGGCGTGGAGCAGTCGCAAGGTAGATAAGCTTGGATCGCTCCCACGCCGCCGTCCTCCGCTGCCTCTATCGCCAATACCAAGTCCCGTCACTTCCGCCGGACGCGGCTAGTCTTCCGCATGCACAGGGGCTCCCTCCGGCTCTATACGCATGCGCCTGCGCATTACGGAGGGAGTGCACTGCGCTTGTGATGACGGGACCCGGTACCTGTGGACACAGGCAGCGGAGAAAGGCGGCATGGGGGCGATCCAGGCTGCTGGGGCTGGAGGAAGCCCCAGGTATGTATAAATATGTTCTTTTATTCGTCTCTGGTTCTCTTTAAAATCATGTAAATCAAGTGCAGTTGCCCAGCAGGCCTGTAGGTGGTACTCTTACTCAATTTCAGCTAGATAATAAAGCTGGGGTCGTTCCAGTTCTTGCAGTCAAAATGTAACAGAATCCCATTATTGACAGAATATTCGTAAACCATGGATAAATGATTTTGGATATACTGTACATCATAACATTATGCTG